>NC_057812.1:312543976-312549044 GCF_018294505.1 Triticum aestivum
TGCCACGTGGCAGGTCCCGGTTGGGGGCGGCGGCGGATCCGGACACGTCCGGCCTGGGATTTTTGTCCGGCGGGCGACGAAGTGGAAAATTTAGGGTTTCGGGGGGAGAAGAAGATCCAGATTCGGAGGGGTCTTTAAATAGAGGTAGAGGGAGCTAGGAGAGTCCAAATGAGGTGCGGTTTTTGGCCACGCAATCGTGATCGAACGATCTAGATGATGGAGAAGGTTTAGGTGGGTTTTGGGCCAAATTGGAGGGGTGTTGGGCTGCAACACACACGAGGCCTTTTCGGTCCCTCGGTTAACCGTTGGAGTATCTAACGAAGTCCAAATGATACGAAACTTGACAGGCGGTCTACCGGTAGTAAACCAAGGCCGCTTGGCAAGTCTCGGTCCAATCCGGAAATTTTTAATCCCCACACACAAAAGAAAGGTAGAATTGACCACCGGAGGAGAACGAAGCGCCGGAATGCAAAACAGACAACGGGGAAAATGCTCGAATGCATGAGATGAACACGTATGCAAATGCAATGCACATGATGACATGATATGAGATGCATGACAACGATAACAACACACGGAGACAAAGACCCGAACCCGAGAAAATAAATAAACTTAACGCCGGAAACGGCAAGAGTTGGAGTACAAATTGGGAAAGTTACATCCGGGGTGTTACAATTAGTTCCTCTAATCATATTGTCATCACACCAAAATATAGTTAAGTGCCACATGCACTTTCAATCTCCCCCTTTTTGGTGCATTGACGACAACATGATTAGGACATGGCAAAAAAGGATATAACAACGATAATAGCCATGAGACAATAGTTGATCAAGAGAGCTCCCCCTATATGTGTGCAAGGATAGAATGATATGCTTGAGTATGCATCAAGAGCACACATATGAGGCTCCCCCTAGATAAATATTGTAAATTCATGAGATCAACAACATAAAACCTATAATGGTGCCTATAACTCATGCAAAGGTGTGGTGAGCAAGTAACAAGAGACAACATAATAATAACATGATGATATAGCATAAGATGATCAGTCTCACAAACTAAAAGAAAGGTAGCTCACAACCACACCACGAAAGCAAAAAAGTATCTCAAGCCAATTAAACACCACCAAATAAAACGAGGCCTTGAGATCTCAACCCAACTGAAACCAACTGCAAACGCTCCGAATAGAACACTTCTCCCCCTTTGTCATCAAGACAACAAAAAGGGGAAAGGCGATGCTAACGAGACTCTAGACAAGAGGAGGCGCACTCGAAGCATCATCATCTTCATCAAAGCGCCATCCTGCCATGGGAAAGGAATGAGTAGTGGCCACACTGTCAATGTCCTCAAACCCTGGGTCAACTTGCTCCCCTGCTGCAGCACGCTCAGCCTTCTTCTGCCGCCTCTCAAACTTGTCCCTATTGATCTCCTTGATCTGACGGTGCTAGATAGACCGACACATCTTGAACATGTTGCTCACTGTCTTCAGAAGAGACCTCTTCTCCTCTCTGGTGAAACTGGCATTAGTAGGAGCCTGCAACCCTTTGCCATGCGGAATCCGTGCAGTGGAGGAACAACCCTTAGTGAAGGTAGCACGATCCTTGGGCCTCGGATTGAGCCCCTTCTTGGAGGGCGCATATGGTGGAGGAGCAGCCAGAAGCCAGTTGGCATCACACTTCGGAATGGAAGTGTGGTACTTGGCATTGTACCTGGAGGGGCAGACAGACTCAATCAAGGCCGGGATGAACGGAGCATAGATGCATGACTTGTTCTCCTGAACACACTGCCTGATCTCAAAGAACATGAAGTCCAGAACATCCACTTTCTTCTTGTCATGAAGGTAGAGAAAGATGTCCAACATGGAGCTCCTCAGATTGTGAGAGTCCCCGGCCTTAGGATTAAGTGTTTACCTAAGAATGTGACGCATAGTATCATAGGTAGGCTTCAAGTGCTTGATAGACCCGGTGGTGAAGGCCTTCTCTGGCTTATATGCAAAAGCAATCTCATCCTTATCGCTTCCAGTCTCACGAGCACGGCCATACTCAGGATGCTCCTCAGCAAAGAACTGATACAGAATGATGTCAGAGAACTTGGCCATGGAGGCCTCACACTCATATGTGCCAGACATCCAAGTCATAGTACGAGCCTCATCACTGTGGAAGTATACGGTGGCAAAGAACTGCATAACAAGATCTTCATTGAACGAATGGTGGAAGCTGACGAACGAGATCAATCCAAGCCTCCCAAGAGCATTGTACCGAAGACCCTCCACGTTTATTTTCTTGTGGGGGGCAAACTTGTTCTTCTTGGTCACGATCAGCTCAGAGAACACATGGTGCTGAAAATCATTCTTGAATCTTGGGTCAATTCCTCTACCTGTATCTGGCACATACGGACAATTCTGCCTGCGAGCCCAAAGTTCTGGCTTGGTCCACTTAGAAAGAGGTAGATTCTTGACATTACGACCTCCTGGAAGAACATGTTCCTCTGGGCTCTCATCACCTTCCTCCTCCTCATCATCATTAGATGCATCTGCAAGCTCTTCCTCATCATGATCATCATCCTGAGAATCATACTCATCCTCGGAATCATTAGAGGCTTCGATCATCGGCTTCCTCGACGCAACACGATGAGAATGATTAGCAGTCGTAGACCTCTGCCCAATCCCATCTGATGGCCAACAAATAGTAGCAACCAACTGATCTTCACCTGCCTTACTACGCTTGCGACGAGTGGCCGCCACCTTATGAGGAGAGTCTGAGAAACACAACCAACCAAACAACACACGCAAAACAAATGAGTGCAAGTGCTCGAAGACATGGCAAGGAGTGACACAAAACAAAAAATGGGCAGAACTCTCTGTACACCCCATGCGCACGGGGTCATACCACCGTGGACACGGAGCCCGTGTGCACGGTACATGCCCGTGCACATGGGGGTCTTCCAGCGATAGCCACTTCCAGATCAAAATCTAGGAGTGAGTGTGGCTAGTTAACCTATACTGATTGTCTACCCATGTTTTACTCTACATCACGAGGAAATGAGGACCGATCTAGAAAAATGGTGATCCTTTGAAAGGAGAGAACCAATGGAGGAGAAAGAGAGATCAGATGGGGCATATCGAAGGAGGACCCCATCCTTGAAGAGATCCACGGGGAGGGACGGCTCCATGGCACATGGAGGCGCCGGAGAGGCTCGAGGTGACTGCGGTGACCTAGAAGTTTTCTGGGGTGTGGGGAGGAAACTAGGTGGAATGAACCCTAACCCCCACGCCCCACCTTGTTTAAGTCAGCAACCGCACACCCCGTGCGCATGGGGCTAAAAAGGCCATGCACACGGGGGCCCCGTGCGCACGGTACAAGCCTGTGGGCACGGGGTTGCCCAAATGGTTTTGAAAATCAACTTCATATTGAGTTCTGGCTGGGTAGACCCTTACCAGAACTCAATATGCGTCCCCATCTCACTTCCGAACTCGTCGCAAGAGAAACCCTACTCTACTAGAAAGGTATATGAGTAGCATTTGCACTAGATGAAAAAGTCCAAACCTCGAAATGACGAGAAAGCACACGAGGAAAACAAAACTCAAGAGAGAGACAAATGACGAACCAACCTCGAAGAGAGGGCGGTGGCCATAGCCACCATGTTTGAGTTTATTTGGTATGGCACCGCGAAGATATGAACCTTGGGCCCAAGACCAATACCCATATTTGAAGCACAAGTGTCATCTAAAAATGAAGAATGTGAAAGATTTTGTTCAATTTATGCACTAGTAGGATAAGGTAGTTCATGAGTTGAACTAGCCCCCCCTACATAGGTGCCTACATCCAAACAAGATATTACATGAGTATGTGTGTATGAGCAGGAGTTTCAACCCAAGTTACTTATATCCACGATATTTAGCTCATGCCTTAACTCTTGGAATCTTGCTTCTTCAAGTGGCTTGGTGAAGATATCGGTTAGTTGATTCTCGGTGTTGACATGGAGTAATTCAATGTTTCCCTTGGCCACATTATCCCTAATGAAGTGATGTCGAATCTCAATATGCTTAGTCTTGCTGTGTTGAATGGGATTCTTGGCGATCTTGATTGCACTTTCATTGTCGCACCAAAGAGGCACTTTGTCACATTTCACACCATAATCCATCAAAGTTTGCCTCATCCATAATAACTGAGCACAACAACTTCCGGCGGCAATGTACTCAGCTTTGGCTATCGAGAGAGATATACAATTTTGCTTCTTTGAGGACCAACTTACCAATGATCTCCCTAGGAATTGACATGAACCGGAAGTGGACTTGCGGTCAACCTTGTCTCCGGCCCAATCCGAATATGAGTAACCCATTAACTCAAAAGATGATCCTTTGGGATACCTGTAACGCCCCGAGACCGTTGCGCCAGGTGTCTTCCAGTTATTCGCTGTTGTTGCCTTGTCATTTGTTTGCGTGTCATGCATTTCTTATCATGTCATCATGTGCATCGTATTTGCATACATGTTCGTCTCATGCATCCGAGCATTTTCCCCGTTGTCCGTTTCTCAATCCGACACTCCTACGTCCTCCGGCGCCCTCCTTTTGCCTCTTTTCGTGAGCGGGTGTTAAACATTCTCGGAATGGACCGAGATTTTCCAAGCGGCCTTGGTACACCATCGGTAGACCGCGTGTCAAGTTTCATGCCATTTGGAGTCTGTTTGATACTCCAATGATTAACCGAGGAACCGTAAAGGCCTCGTGTGTGTTGCAGCCGAACACCCCTCCAAAGTGGCCCAATAACCCATCCAAACCCCCTCCATCCTCTCGGTCGTTCGATCACGACCGCGTGGCCGAAAACCGCACCTCATTTGGACTCTCCTAGCTCCCTCTACATATATATTTGCACCTCCCCAGAAATTTTTCGCGCAAATGAAACCCTAGCCCTTCTCCACCGCGCCGCCGGACATGTCCACCCTCGCCGGACATGTCCAGCCGGCCACCTCACCCCGACCAACCAGGGGATGCCACGTCAGCGCACCGCCTCCCTCCTCCACTCACGTCGCGCAACCTGTCCCTCTCTCTCCTCCCACCGCGCCGCGACCC
>NC_057812.1:312549318-312605333 GCF_018294505.1 Triticum aestivum
CCGCCATCGCCCCGCCGCCGCACACCGCCACCGCCGCGCCCTACCACCTCGCAGCGCCGCGCCGCCTCCTCCCGTCGCCGGCGAGCACCGAAGCCGTGCCGCTCCTTGCCGGTGCACCTTCTCTCTGGTCACCTCTCCAGCTCTGGTGAGTTGCCCCGCACCAGATCCGGTCTTCCCCCTCGACTCCGGCATCCTCCCCTCCAAGTCCGGCGAGATCCAGCCGTCCTCGTCATCCGCGCCAACCGGGACCAGATCCACCACTTCAATGAACCAAACAACCCCGCTGCGTCTCGGATCTCCTCAGCCCGCACGACCTCGTCCTGTTGACTTTTCCGAGGGTATATTTCTTCTAAGTCCCTGGATCTGTAACATTCTAATGCTCCATTCATCATGCCATAACTTTGTGCTTGGTGGTCCGTTTTGTGCATATGAGATATCAAAATGTTCATCATGATGTGCTCTTCATTTTGTTCCATTGTGCCATGCTTGTTTGAGTCCATCTTGATGCCCAAATTGTTGATGCAAGAGTGCTATAAAATGTTAGGTGATGTCTCTTATCAGATTATGAGCATTTGTCATTTTTGCCATGATTATTGTGTGCTGCATATGGGCATGAGCTCTACATGTGTTTTGGGCTATGCCATGCCATCTTTACAGGGGTGTATGCCATGTATTTTTGTGATCAATGTGGTGACTGGCACATGCATGCAAAGTAGCTCTCGTGATGTTGCTGATTTCAGGGACTTAGATTTTCACTGTCATTTCTCTGATGTTATTTTTATGCCATGTATTCATGTTGATACAGAGTGATCCATGCCTCTTTTGAGTATGTTCAGTAAGTATGATTTTGAAGTATGGTCATGATCTATCCATCCATGTCTCTGTTTTCATTTATGGAGTGCCCTAGAATGACTCAATCTTGCTCTACTTTTGCTATGAAATGTTCCTGGCAGATTGCTTACGTGTTAATCAATTTTGCCAAGGTTGTTGTAGTTGATCCATGCATGCTATGAGATGGTTCTTGCCATGGTTAGCTTCTTGAACATGTCTTCTTGCTGGTAGTATGCTTAGCTTGTCATGCAATGCCTTGTGTTGAGTGCATCGAGCTCGCAAACATGCCTACGTAACTCTATTTTTGCCATGTCCAATTTTCTGCTAAGTCTGAATCTGTTAACGAAACTTGCTATGTTTACATGGGTGCCATCATATCTTCTGATCCTTTTTGGCTTATGATCAGTAAGCGATTTTTATTATATGCTTTGAGTAGATTCATGGCATGCCTTTGTTTGCTATGATCTGATCCTGTAGCATGTTGATATCTTGCTCTAAACATTGCTTCCTGAGGTTAATTCCTGACATGTTAGTATTTTCACTAAGTCTGAAGCTAATATCTTTTGCACTTTTTCCATGCTTGTTTGAACCTGCTATTGTGTGATTTAGCCATAGCTCAGTGTTCATCTTTTGTCAAGCATCTTGATTAGATCACTGCCATTTGCTTTGTTGCTATGTTAGAGTGCAGTAGCTTAGTTTATTGTTGCATTTTAGATGGCATCGTGCTGGTAATCGCAGAATTGTGCCATTCTTGTTTTGCTTGCCATTTGCAAACCGTGCATCTGATTCCGGTGATCTTTATATCGATTTCGACCGAAATCAACTCATCTTTCCAGTGGCGCACTTGGCTTGCCAAGTTGAGGCCTAGTTCAATCTTTTCTTTCTGGAGCACGCATATGCATTGCATATTACATCCCACATATCATGCCATGTTTTGCATCATGTTGCTTGCGCATTGCACCGTGGTTGATTGTGGTTTCTTTTGCTTGTGTTCTTGCCTTGGGTAGAGCCGGGAGACGAGTTTTTGATCGAGGAACCCGTTGAGTACGCTTACGAGGATCAAGCTTTCGTCAACTCGGAGAACTTTGCAGGCAAGATGACCATACCCTCGAAATCACTTCTATCTTTGCTTGCTAGTTGCTCACTCTATTGCTATGCGCGATACCTACCACTTGCTATATCATGCCTCCCATATTCCATGTCAAGCCTCTAACCCACCTTTCCTAGCAAACCGTTGTTTGGCTATGTTACCGCTTTTGCTCAGTCCCTCTTATAGCGTTGCTAGTTACAGGTGAAGATTAAGTTGTTCCTTGTTGGAACATGGATATTGTTGGGATATCATTATTATATCTTATTTACTTTAATGCACCGATATACTTGGTAAAGGGTGGAAGCCTCGGCCTTATGCCTGGTGTTTTGTTCCACTCTTGCCGCCCTAGTTTCCATCATACCGATGTTATGTTCCTTGATTTTGCGTTCCTTACGCGGTTGGGTTATAATAGGAACCCCTTGACAGTTCGCCTTGAACAAAACTCCTCCAGCAAGGCCCAACCTTGGTTTTACTTTTGCACTAACAACCTATCACCTTCCCTTGGGTTCTGCAGACTCAAGGGTCATCTTTATTTTAACCCCCCTAGGCCAGTGCTTGTCTAAGTGTTGGTCCGAACTAGAGCCCCTTGCAGCGCCACCTCGGGGAAACTTGAGGGCTGGTTTTAGTTGTACGGATTGCTCATCCGGTGTTGCCCTGAGATCGAGATATGTGCAGCCCCTATCAGGATGTCGGCGCATCGGGCAGTCTTGCTAGTTTTGTTTTACCATTGTCGAAAGGTCTTGTAACCGGGATTCCAAGTCTGATCAGGTCTTCCTGGGAGAAGGAATATCCTTCGTTGACCATGAGAGCTTGTGATGGGCTAAGTTGGGACACCCCTGCAGGGTTTTGAACTTTCGAAAGTCGTGCCCATGGTTATGGGTAGATGGGAATTTGTTAATATCCGGTTGTAGAGAACTTGACACTTAACTTAATTAAAATGAATCAACCGCGTGTGTAGCCGTGATGGTCTCTTTCCGGTGGAGTCCGGGAAGTGAACACGGTTTCGTGTTATGCTTGAACGTAAGTAGTTTCAGGATCACTTCTGGATCATGATAGTTTATCGACCGTGCTTTGCTTCTCTTCTCGCTCTCATTTGCGTAAGTTAGCCGCCATATATGCTAGTGCTTGCTGCAGCTCCACCTCACTACCTTTTCCCTACCCATAAGCTTAAATAGTCTTGATCTCGCGGGTGTGAGATTTCCGAGTCCTCGTGGCTCACAGATACTTCCAACACAGTTGCAGGTGCCGATGATGCCCGTGCAGGTGAAGCTACCCAACTCAAGTGGGAGCTCGAGGAAGATCGTGTTCGTTGTGTTGTTTCATTTCTAGTTGATCAGTAGTGGAGCCCAGTCGGGACGATCGGGGATCTAGCATTTGGGGTGGTCTTTCTTTATTTGGTTCTGTAGTCGGACCTTGATTGTATTCTGGATGATGTAATGCTATATTTATGTATTGTGTGAAGTGGCGATTGTAAGCCAACTCTTTATCCCTTTCTTATTCAGTACATGGGATGTGTAAAGATTACCCCTCTTGCGACATGCCTACTATGCGGTTATGCCTCTAAGTCATGCTCCGACACGTGGGAGATATAGCCGCATCGTGGGTGTTACAATACCAAAGGCCCAAGTTTGGGGTATGAACCAAATATCAAAGGAATCTTTTTCACTACCGAATAGTAGCTTTCCTTAGGAGCGGATTGAAATCTTGCACACATACACACACTCGACATAATATCCGGTCTAGATGCACAAAGGTAAAGTAAGGAACCGATCATGGAGCGATATACCTTTTGATCCACTTCTTTACCATTGGGATCAAGGTGAAGTTGACATTTGTGGGCATGGGTGTCTTCATTGGCTTGACATCTTGCATTTTGAACCTCTTGAGCATGTCTTGAATATAGCGAGATTGGTTGACGAAGGTTCCTCCTCTCAATTGCTTCACTTGAAAACCGAGGAAGAACTTCAACTCTCCCATCATGCTGATAGAAAATTCCTTCGTCATAAGATTCTCAAACTCAATGTTAATAGCATGGTTAGTGGACCCAAAGATAATATCATCAACATATATTTGACAAACAAACAATTCTCCTTTTACCCTCTTTGTGAAGAGAGTGGAATCTATTACCCCAATCTGGAACCCTTTCTTCCTTAGGAACGCCGTAAGGTGATCATACCAAGCACCAGGTGCTTGTTTGAGTCCATAGAGTGCCTTATGGAGTTCATAAACGTGAGAGGGGTGCTCGGGGTCTTCAAAATCGGGAGGTTGCTTGACATACACCAACTCCTTAATAGGACCATTAAGAAATGCACTCTTCACATCCATTTGATATAATTTAAAATCATGATGAGAGGAATAAGCAAGCAAGATGCGAATGGATTCGAGACGAGCAATGGGGGCAAAAGTTTCACCAAAGTCCAAACCTTCAACTTGGGTGAAACCTTGTGCCTCTAACCTTGCCTTGTTTCTTATTACTTGTCCATGTTCATATTGTTTGTTCTTGAAGATCCACTTTGTTCCAATGACATTATGATGCTCTTTGGGTCTTTCCACAAGGGTCCACACTTTGTTGCGGGTAAAATTGTTGAGTTCTTCATGCATGGCATCAATCCAATCCGGATCATCAATTGCATCTTCCACCTTAAGGGGATCAACACAAGAGACAAATGAGTGATGTTCACAAAAATTTGCCAAACGTCTACAAGTGGTTACCCCCCTTTTGATGCTTCCATAGATGTTCTCGGTGAGATGTTGAAGATGCTTTAGCTTGGCGGCCAATTTTTGCTCCTTAATCGCATGCTCTTCTTCACTTGGTTTTGGACTTGATGAAGAAGCTTGACCTTGAGAATGTTTTGGCCTCGGAGACACCCTTCTCTTCGCAACCACAAGTTCTTGCTCATTGGGAAGTGACGATGATGAAGACACTTGCGGTTGGGGTTGGTCTTGATCTTGATCACGAACTTGAGCTTGATATTGAGCCTCAATAATTGGTTCTTCACCATTTGAATGAGCTTGCTATTAATCTTGCTTGCGTAAATGAGGGACTTGATCTTGTTCTTGGATAGGTACATGATCTCCCGTAGCATCTTGTTCAAGAGGTGCCGGTAATGACTTCCCTTGTGGAGACTCCACAAGAGGGGCTCTTACTCCTACTTCTTCTACTTGGACTTGGGGTGTTTCTTGTGGAAGAATGTGGCCTACCCCATTGTCCTTATAGCTTGTGAAGGAGCCTCATCACCTACAACCCTAGAAACAATTTGCTCCACTCGGGAGACGTTATCTTGATCAAACTCCACATTTACCATTTCCTCAATGCATATGGTGGATTTATTGAGTACTTGGTAAGCATGAGAGCTTGATGCATGTCCAACAAATATGCCCTCATAAGTTCTAGACTCAAACTTAGCCAATCGGGATTTCTTGTTTAAAATGAAACACTTACAACCGAATTGACTTTAGGCTTTCTCTTGATTAGGATCTCATATGGGGTCTTGTTCTTGAGCTTGTGAAGATAAAGCCGGTTTGAAGCATGACACACGGTGTTGATGGCTTCGGCCCAAAGCTTGTATGGAGACTTGTACTCATCAAGCATGGTCCTAGCCATCTCAATAAGAGTCCGATTCGTCCTCTCCGCAACACCATTTTGTTGGGGAGTATATGACGCGACATATTGATGCTTTATTTCCTCTTCACTCAAGAATTCATCCATCGTGTAGTTCTTGAACTCGGTGCCATTGTCAGTTTGAATTGCCTTGATCTCACAATTGTGTTAAAATTGAGCTTCTTTGGCAAAGTTGATGAAGGTTTCTTGAGTTTCATCTATGGTCTTGAGAAATAACACCCAAGTATATCTTGTGAAGTCATCAACAATGACAAGGCAATACCTCCTCCCTCCCAAACTATCATAAGTTGGAGGCCCAAAAAGATCCAAATGGATAAGCTCAAGGGGCCTCAAGGTGGTGATGATAGTCTTCACTTCATGAGATTTTTCATGAAGCTTTCTGGAAATGCAAGCACCACAAGGACGATCTTTGGCAAAAGACACATTGGTTAGTCCAAGGATGTGCTCCCCCTTTAAGAGAGGTTGTAAATTTATCATGCCAACATGGGCTAGCCGACGGTGCCATAGCCACCCCACGTCGGCCTTGTCCATTAGGCATGTTGCAAGATGAGTTTTCTCTTTTGAGAAGTCAACCACGTAAAGGTTGTCTTCAACATGCCCAACAAAGACCACTTTGAGAGTGCTTCTCTTAAAGACGGTCACATGGAATTCACCGAAATGTGAATCATAACCGGCACATGCCAATTGAATAGTTGAAAGTAAATTGCAGTGAAGGGATTGGACAAGCATGACATTAGAAAGTGAGGAATCATTAGAGATTACCACCTTTCCAACCCCAATACCTTGCCCTTTATATTGTCGCCAAAAGAGATGTTCGAAGAGGCCTTGAGTGAATTAACGAACTCCATAAGCATCTCCCTTTCTCCGGTCATATGATTGGTGCATCCACTATCGATCATCCATTGTTTTCCACTGGAGACATAGTCCTACAAGAATCAAGCTTTGGTTATAGGTACCCATTTTGCAATGGGTCTTGGAGAGTTAGCAACAAGGCTCTTGGGAACCCAAATGGTCCAAGCATAATCATCATAGTTAGTGCCAACAAATTTTGCAAATGTATAGCCATCATCTCCTCTCATGAGGACATAAGATGGATTGTTCTTGCCGACAAAATTCTTGGGAATGGCCTTGTCCCTAGTGATGTTGCCACTCCCAACACGCCCTTTTTCCTTCTCCTTCTCCTTGTGCCCTTCTTGCACACACACTGCCTTTTGGGGAGGGGAAGGAGTCGGACCGATCTTCTTCTTGTTCTTACCATTCTTGGATGTGGGATCAAACCCAATTCCCTCCTTGGCAACACACTCCCTTTGATTACTCAAGAGGTCATTAAGGTGTTTCTCCCCTTGGATGCATGATACAAGCCCTTTCTCAAATTGAGCTTTCAACTTCTTATTCTCATCTTGGATAGAGGTGCAATCATGAACAAAGTTAGCCGTACAAGCATCATCCATTAAATCCATATGAGGTACGGAAGTGAGAGCCTTAATGGTTGTAGCTTTAAGTTGAGCATAAGACTTGGTGAGGGCAATGAGGTCACCTTTGACAACCTTGGAACTAGTCACAAGGAACTCATGTTCCTCAACAAGTCTCATGTGATCAACTACAAGCTTTTCAACTCTAACATCAAAAGCATATTTGTTCTCAAGATCAAGTTGCAAAGCATCATTGGTTTTAACAAAGTCAATTTGATGAGCCAACAAGGCTTCCTCAAGTGATGCTCTCATGACACTCTCTTCATTTAGTTCGTGCTCGAGGAGATCGACTCTCTCTTTTTCCTCTATGAGGAGGTTTTCAACGTTCTCAATAAAGTCATTGTATTCGACAAGTGACTTAAGGAGATCGCCAAAACAAGCACGAGCTTCACCATGAAGAGTTTTCATGAAAGCCATTAAGAATTCCTCATCATTATCCACACCCTCATCACACTCATCCTCCATTATCTCACATGAGACATTGGGAGTGTAGATGTCGGGTTTCTTAGATTTGGACTTTGTTTTTACCTCTTTGGGCATAAGGCACCAATGGGTGAAAGGCTTGTCCTCGTTTGGAGAATCGAAGAGGCCGGTGGTGGAGGAGGAGGTAGTGGCATGCATAGCAATGGCGGCCGTGCCCACTTGATCATCATCACCGTAATCTTCATCTCCGGACATGTATTCTTCATGAACAAGAGCCTTGTCATCCTTCCTCTTTGCAAACTTGGTGAACTTCTTCTTCTTGAGCACAAGCTTCTCGGGTTTATCTTCACGTCTCTCATACGAACAATCATGAACAAAGTGTCTTGGGATATCACAATTGTAGAATTTCCTTTTTCCAAAGGATCTTCCTTGAAGATTCTTTCCTTTGTTTACCACGGTCCTGGAGTACTTTTTAACTAAAAGGGCCAAGTCTTCCACAAAGTCATTCGCCGGGCAAGAGGTGTCAACATCTTCCTCACATATCTCTTCACTCACTTCTTCCTCCCTTGAGGGTTGGCTTATCACTTTCTTGGCCTTCAAGGAAAGATTGGAGTTCTTGGTTGCTTGAGAAATTGCAAAGGTCTTCTTGGACTTGGTCTCCAAAAGAACATGAGTTGAGAAATTGGAAACAACTTGAGCCGCGGTCAACTTGTGATAATTCGGACGTTGATGTATCATCATGCACTAGTACAGCGCGGTGCTATACAAACGGTTTTAACCCCTTTCTGTGACGGCATTTGGAACCGTCGCCTAGTGAGTGTGGGCGCTAGGGGGTCCTTCCCACACAACCTAGTAACAATCGGGGATATGCCCTCCTGGCACACACGCTCGACCAAATGAGGTCGTGTGCGAACGGCGAGCGACCAAATACAGTTATACATATAGTTGTGCTAAAAAATACAATTATATAGGCGAAATCATTTCCGGTCGTAAGTACATCCCACACAGTCAGTCCTCGCTAAACGTTTTCGTTCATATATACATCCCACACAGTCGCTCCAAGGAAAGCGTTTCTGTTCGCAGGTACACACACAATTTTCCCTGTTAAATCGTTTGTGATAGCATTTCCATTGCACACGGTATAAACAATTTTATCGTTTGCGTTATTTAATGCATCACACATGGTGCGTAGAAGAAACTGTGTGCCAAAGGTTGTCCATCACACACAATTTTTATGTGGTTAACCTTTGCGCCAGGTGGCCTAACGCAAACAGTTTCAAGAGGATGTCGTGTGTGATTGTTCATTAATCTAACACAGTTTATTCCTAGAAACTGTGTGCATTATTGAATGCATCACACACGGTGTTTTCTCAATAACCATTTGCAATAGGAAAACCCAATTAGCAGGCTAATTATCCTATTATTAATAAATCATTTATTAATCTAATTGACATTTCATATTAAGCACACAATATATTTCATTTTCATAATTGAAATACGCCAGAGTACAACATCATATAGCTTCAGCACTTAGCTACCCCATTACACAACTGCACCAGCACCAAGTTTCACATGCAACATCTATAACCTTTTGAAATTAACATCATAGACGGTACATAGACAGATGTGTCTCATCTAGAAAACTGCTGAAGCCGAAGGCGAATATTGAGCCTTCATTGATGTTGAAGGTCTTTGCAACTTTAGGCGAGTGCATGTGGATGATTGACCGTCCATCCTTCATCCTCTTCAGGAACACTTCAATATTGAACCGTGGGTGTTGTATGAATACTTTCCTCGCCTCCTGACCATACAGGTGGTTTGAGAGGTAAGCATTAGTGAACTGCTTGGAAATGCCTGAAAACAAGGATGTGCATAAACATCTTCTCTATATTGGAAATGGGGCAAATGAATAAAAAAAGGCAAGGTATAATAGTTAGTACCATCCTGTAGTGAACTGATGTCTTCTTCATTGTGCAGACAAAGTTCTTGTTGTTTTTTGTCGCTAATTTTTTAATCCTAACAATCTTTCTGAGTTTCTTGACTTGACTGATATTCATGAACAATTGATTACTCCATATGAAAAAAGGGTCGAATAGTGGGTCAAAACCTCTGACAGCAGGTGATGTCTACTACACAACCTTCTTCTTGTAGATGTTGTTGGGCCTCCGAGTGTAGAGGTTTGTAGGACAATAGCAAATTTCCCTCAAGTGGATGACCTAAGGTTTATCAATCTGTGGGAGGCTTAGGATGAAAATGGTCTCTCTCAAACAACCCCGCAACCAAATAACAAAGAGTCTCTTGTGTCCCCAACACACCCAATGCAATGGTAAATTGTATAGGTGCACTAGTTCGGTGAAGAGATGGTGATACAAGTGCAATATGGATGGTAGATATAGGTTTTTGTAATCTGAAAATATAAAAATAGCAAGGTAGCAAGTGATAAAAGTGAGCGAAAACGGTATTGCAATGCGTTGAAACAAGGCCTAGGGTTCATACTTTCACTAGTGCAAATTCTCTCAACAATAATAACATAATTGGATCATATAACAATCCCTCAATATGCAACAAAGAGTCACTCTAAAGTCACTAATAGCGGAGAACAAACGAAGAGATTATTGTAGGGTATAAAACCACCTCAAAGTTATCCTTTCTGATCGATCTATTCAAGAGTCTGTACTAAAATAACACAAAGCTATTCTTTCCGTTCAACCTATCCTAGAG
The DNA here is from genome assembly GCF_018294505.1 of Triticum aestivum. Lineage (NCBI taxonomy): Eukaryota > Viridiplantae > Streptophyta > Magnoliopsida > Poales > Poaceae > Triticum > Triticum aestivum. Next base: position 312,559,478 of record NC_057812.1, read on the forward strand.
TTCATACTAGAAAAACACCTTAAGACACAAATCAACCAAAACCCTAATGTCACCCAGATACTCCAACGCCACCTCAAGTATCCATGGGTATGATTATACGATATGCATCACACAATCTCAGATTCATCTATTCAACCAACACAAAGAACATTAAAGAGTGCCCCAAAGTTTCTACCGGAGAGTCAAGATGAAAACGTGTGCCAACCCCTATGCATAAGTTCACAAGGTCATGGAACCCGCAAGTTGATCACCAAAACATACATCAAGTAGATCACGTGAATATCCCATTGTCACCACAGATAAGCACATGCAATACATACATCAAGTGTTCTCAAATCCTTGAACACTCAATCCGATAAGATAACTTCAAAGGGAAAATTCAATCCATTACAAGAGAGTAAAGGGGGAGAAGCATCATCAGATCCAACTATAATAGCAAAGCTCGCGATACATCAAGATCGTTCCGAATCAAGAACACGAGAGAGAGAGATCAAACACATAGCTACTGGTACATACCCTCAGCCCCGAGGGTGAACTACTCCCTCCTCGTCATGGAGAGCGCCGGGATGATGAAGATGGCCACCGGTGAGGGATCCCCCCTTCGGCAGGGTGTCGGAACAGGGGCCTGATTGGTTTTTGGTGGCTACAGAGGTTTGCGGCGGCGGAACTCCTGATCTAGGTTTCTTTTCGGGGGTTTCTGTATTTATAGGAATTTTTGGTGTAGGTCTCATGTCAGGGGGTCTCGGAGTCGTCCACAAGATAGGGGACGCGCCCAGGGGGGTAGGGCGCGCCCTCCACCCTCATGGACGGCTCGGGACTCTTCTGGCGCAACTCTTTTACTTCGAGGGCTTCTTTTGATCCATCAAAAATCATCAAAAATTGGCACGTCTATTGGGCCCCGTTTGGTATTCCTTTTCTGTAAAACTCAAAAACAAGGAAAAAACAAAAACTGGCACTGGGCTCTAGGTTAATAGGTTAGTCCCAAAAATCATATAAAATAGCATATAAATACATATAAAACATCCAAGATTGATAATATAATAGCATGGAATAATAAAAAATTATAGATACGTTGGAGACGTATCAAGCATCCCCAAGCTTAATTCTTGCTCGTCCTCGAGTAGGTAAATGATAAAAACAAATTTTTTGATGTGGAATGCTACCTAACATAATTATCAATGTAATTTTCTTTATTGTGGCATGAATGTTCAGATACAAAAGATTCAAGACAAAAGATTAAGATTGACATACAAATAATAATACTTCAAGCATACACTAACAAAGTAATTATGTCTTCTCAAAATAACATGGCCAAAGAAAGTTCATCCCTACAAAATCATATAGTTTGGTTATGTTCCATGTTCTTCACACAAGATATTCAAATCATGCACAACCCCGATGACAAGCCAAACAATTGTTTCATACTTTAGTATTCTCAAACTTTTTCAACTTTCACGCAATACATGAGCGTGAGCCATGGACATAGCACTATAGGTGGAATAGAGTGGTGGTTGTGGATAAGACAAAAAAGGAGGAAGATCGTCTCACATCAACTAGGCGTATCAATGGGCTATGGAGATGCCCATCAATAGATATCCATGTGAGTGAGTAGGGATTGCCATGCAACAGATGCACTAGAGCTATAAATGTATGAAAGCTCAACAAAAGAAACTAAGGGGGTGTGCATCCAACTTGCTTGTTCACGAAGACCTAGGGCATTTGAGGAAGCCCATCGTTGGAATATACAAGCCAAGTTCTATAATGAAAATTTCCCACTATTATATGAAAGTGACAAAATAAGAGACTCTCTATCATGAAGATCATGGTGCTATTTTGAAGCACAAGTGTGGAAAAAGGATAGTAGCATTATCCCTTCTCTCTTTTTCTCTCTCTTTCTTTTTTTGTTTGGCTTCTTTGGCCTCTTTTTCTCTTTTTTTGTTTCCTCACATGGGACAATGCTCTAATAATGATGATCATCACACTTCTATTTATTTACAACTCAAAGATTACAACTCGATACTGAGAATAAAGATATGACTCTATATGCGTGCCTCCGGTGGTGTACCGGGATGTGCAATGAATCAAGAGTGACATGTATGAAAATATTATGAATGGTGGCTTTGCCACAAATACAATGTCAACAACATGATCATGCAAAGCAATATGACAATGATGAAGCGTGTCATAATGAACAGAACGATGGAAAGTTGCATGGAAATATATTTGGAATGGCTATGTAAATGCCATAATAGGTAGGTATGGTGGCTGTTTTGAGGAAGGTAAATGGTGGGTTTATGGTACCGGCGAAAGTTGCGCGGTACTAGAGAGGCTAGCAACGGTGGAAGGGTGAGAGTGCGTATAATCCATGGACTCAACATTAGTCATAAAGAACTCACATACTTGTTGCAAAAATCTACAAGTCATCAAAACCAAGCACTACGAGCATGCTCCTAGGGGGATAGATTGGTAGGAAAAGACCATCGCTCGTCCCCGACCGCCACTCATAAGGAAGACAGTCAAAGAAATACCTCATGTTTCAAATTTGTTACACAATGGTTACAATACGTGCATGCTACAGGACTTGCAAACATCAACACAAGTATTTCTAAAATTCACAATTACTCAACTAGCATGACTCCAATATCACCATCCTCATGTCTCAAAACAATCATCAACCATCAAACTTCTCATAGTATTCAACACACTTTATATGAAAGTTTTTATTATACCCATCTTGGATGCCCATCATATTAGGACTAGTTAAAAGACTCTCAATATAATATAAGTGAAGCATGAGAGTTCATCTATTTCTTCAAAATAAAACTACCATCGTGCTCTAAAAGATATATGTGAAGCACTAGAGCAAATGACAAACTACTCCGAAAGATATAAGTGAAGATCAATGAGTAGTCGAATAATTATGCAACTATGTGAAGACTCTCAAACATTTAAGAATTTCAGATATTGGGATATTATTCAAACAGCAAGAAAAACAAAATAAAATAAAATGATGCTCCAAGAAAAACACATATCATGTGGTGAATAAAAATATAGCTCCAAGTAAAGTTACCGTTGAACGAAGACGTAAGAGGGGATGCCATCCGGGGCATCCCCAAGCTTAGGCTCTTGGTTGTCCTTGAATATTACCTTGGGTTCCTTGGGCATCCCCAAGCTTAGACACTTGTCACTCCTTATTCCATAGTCCATTGAATCTTTACCCAAAACTTGAAAACTTCACAACACAAAACTTGACAGAAAACTCGTAAGCTCCGTTAGTATAAGAAAATAAATCACCACTAAGGTACTGTTGTGAACTCATTCTAAATTCATATTGGTGTAACATCTATTGTATTCCAACTTATCTATGGTTCATACCCTCTGATACTACTCATAGATTCATCAAAATAAGCAAACAACACAATGAAAACAGAATCTGTCAAAAACAGAACGGTTTGTAGCAATCTGGAGGTTTCGAATACTTATGTAACTCCACAAATTCCTAAAAGTATGACAAGGATAAAAAGTATATTGATCTACTTCAGTTGGAATTGGTATTTTATCTCTCTGTGGTAAAAAATGATAATTATTTTCGTGAGTGCATACTTTCTGTTTTTTATAGCAAGATCACATTAACTTTCACCAAAGTCGTCCCAAAGGTTCTACTTGGCACTTTATTGAAACAAAAGCTATAAAACATGATTATTACAGTAGCATAATCATGTGAACACACAAAAACAGTAGGTATAAATGTTGGGTTGTCTCCCAACAAGCGCTTTTCTTTAGTATCTTTTTAGCTAGGCATGATGGTTTCAATGATCCTCGCATAAAAGATAAGAATTGAAACATAAAGGGAGCATCATAAAGAATATGACTAGCACATTTAACTCTAACCCACTTCTTATGCATAGGGATTTTGTGAGCAAACAACTTATGGGAACAATAATCAACTAGCATAGGAAGGCAAAACAAGCATAACTTTAAAACTTTAAGCACATAGAGAGGAAACTTGATATTATTGCAATTCCTAAAAGCTTATATTCCTCCCTCATAATAAATTTCAGTAGCATCATGAATGAATTCAACAATATAACTATTACATAAAGCATTATTTTCATGATATACAAGTATAGAAAATTTACTACTCTCCACATAAGCAAAATTCTTCTCATTCATAGTAGTGGGAGCAAACTCAACAAAATAACTATCATGTGAGGCATAATCCAATTGAAAATTAAAAACATGATGAAAATTTTCATGGTTATTATTATTCTTTATAACATACATGTCATCAAAATAATCATCATAGATAGGAGGGATGCTTTCATCATAATAAATTTGCTCATCAAAACTTGGGGGACAAAAAATATCATCTTCATCAAACATAGCATCCCCAAGCTTGTGGCTTTGCATATCATTAGCATCATGGATATTCAAAGAATTCATACTAACAACATTGCAATCATGCTCATCATTCAAATATTTAGTGCCAAACATTTTCGTGCATTCTTCTTCTAACACTTGAGCACAATTTTCCTTTCCATCATTTTCACGAAAGATATTAAAAAGATGAAGCATATGAGGCAACCTCAATTCCATTTTTTGTAGTTTTCTTTTATAGACTAAACTAGTGATAAAACAAGAAACAAAAAGATTCTATTGCAGGATCTAAAGATATACCTTCAAGCACTCGCCTCCCCGTCAACGGCGCCAGAAAAGAGCTTGATGTCTACTACACAACCTTCTACTTGTAGACGTTGTTGGGCCTCCAAGTGCAGAGGTTTGTAGGACAGTAGCAAATTTCCCTCAAGTGGATGACCTAAGGTTTATCAATCTGTGGGAGGCATAGGATGAAGATGGTCTCTCTCAAAAAACCCTGCAACCAAATAACAAAGAGTCTCTTGTGTCCCCAACATACGAAATACAATGGTAAATTGTATAGGTGCACTAGTTCAGCGAAGAGATGGTGATACAAGTGCAATATGGATGGTAGATATAGGTTTTTGTAATCTGAAAATATAAAAACAGCAAGGTAGAAAGTGATAAAAGTGAGCGAAAATGGTATTGCAATGCGTTGAAACAAGGCCTAGGGTTCATACTTTCACTAGTGCAAGTTCTCTCAACAATACTAACATAATTGGATCATATAACAATCCCTGAACAGGCAACAAAGAGTCACTCCAAAGTCACTAATAGCGGAGGACAAATGAAGAGATTATTGTATGGTACGAAACCACCTCAAAGTAATCCTTTCTGATTGATCTATTCAAGAGTTCGTAGTAAAATAACATGAAGATATTCTTTCCGTTCAATCTATCCTAGAGTTCGTACTAGAATAACACCTTAAGACACAAATCTATCGGATTTCGGGTTCCGGCAAAACCCTTGAGGTTCGAACACTGGGGTGGGCACGAAGATCTCTCCTCCCCTTTGCACTCTCCCTCACCGCAATCTCAAGGCTCAACGCGTCGAACTCGCAGAACAAAGGGGCACAAGATTTATACTGGTTCGGGCCACCGATGTGGTGTAATACCCTACTCCAGTGTGGTGTGGTGGATTGCCTCTTGGGCTGAGGATGGATAGTTACAAGGGAAGAATAGCCTCCTGAGGAGAGGTGCTCTTGTGCTTGGTGAGTTTGTGTGGATGAGGATGATCTGAATGGCCTCGAATCCGTTCCAAGAAGAGCTGCCTCCTACCGTGGTGGCTAGTCCTATTTATAGAGGCCCTGGTCCTCTTCCCAAATGCTGGTGGGAAGGGATGCCATAACGGCCAAATTTATAGGGAGACAACTAGTACAAGTTATCCTGACTAAAGGTGGTCTTCTCCTGCCAAAGGCTCTGGTGGTGACGTCGTCCTGGGCTCCACGGTGACCTCCATCCCACTGTATTGGGGATATTACTACTGGAGGTAAACCGGCCTTATGTAGCCGGGTTGACTCCTTGAAGATTAGAAGCCCATGAAGATGTAAAGATGCTAGCACTTTACGGAGGGCCCAAAGGCGAGTTACAGTATGTAAATGTAAACCGGCCTAGTCATGTAACTTGTATAGTAAGATAAAAAGAGAGAGGCCGAACCGGATACGTTTATAAACCGGCTTCAGGACTCTGTAGCCCGGCGGGCGTCAACCTATGTATATAAAGGGACGACCCGGCCGTGGTTTAGAGACAGACAACAACAACTCGAAAGCCAGACAAAGCGGATTCGCTCCCTGGCCTTCGAAACCCTAGCAATACCAATCACAACTAGACGTAGGCTTTTACCTTCATCGAAGGGGCCGAACTAGTATAAACTCCCGTGTCCCCTTGTCTGGTTTAACCCCTTTAAGCTAACCTGTTGCGATGGCTCCACAACTAAGTCTTTTCATGAGGACATCTGCCGTGACAAACCCACGACAGTTGGCGCCCACTGTGGGGCTATCGCACGATGGTTTCGAGTTCTTGAAGGGCAGCTTCAATGGACTTAAGGGATACACTGTGGGCCGGATGACGAAGAGTCGCCGCGGCAAGCTCTACATCGACAACGCAGGATGGGGTCCCGAGGCCGATCCAATCGAATACGGGTACCGGGTCCCCTTTGGTGGGATTCACGTCTTCATAGGCAAGATCGACGAACTGGCCCCTGAGCCGGACATCTGCACCGACATCATCGAAACGGCTCGGCGTGCAAGTCCTTCGCCAGTTCAGCCCGAGGCAAGGCATGTTTTTGTAGGTGTCGTCCATGGATCAGGGCATGAGGACGGACTGGTGTCCGAAGGAGAAACCGTAGTCTGCTCTGATGACGTGTCTTCTAGAGAAACCGAATCGCTTTACCAGTTGCAGTACGGCCGGATTGAGGGAGGATCCGAGGGCAACAGTATTCCGGATTCCCCCGATCTGCCAAACCGGGCCGCCATCTTCATGGCCGGCACACAATCGGTGCCTCAATCATCTACCGCCGCAGCAATGCTCTCCGGTTCAACAACGGCCACACCAGCAGGGGCAGGAAGCTCGGCGCTACCTCCGGCCCAAGTCTTATCTGATTTGTTCGACGCTCTGGCAACATTGATGACCGTGGAGGTAGACGCAGCAGCCAGGGATCAGCATGATGCGGAGATCGCAAAGGTGAAAGATCAGATAGCCCAGGCCAAGGCGGACCTGGCAGCAGAGAACGCCAGGATGGCTACGGAGCGGGCCGAGTTGGAAGCACAGGCTTACCGGATTAGACCGGATCAGAATGCTTCAGAGGAAGTCATGAGAAGAAGGTACCGATCACGTCTCCCGTTGGTTTATGAGCCGCAGAATCTTTTCAACATGCCAGGCGCAGGGGCTGGTAACCAACCCACACTAAACCAGGCGGGGGCGCCGGGAACAGGAGCGCCGGTTCAACCGCGCACGACGGACCTGCCTCGCCGGAACAACATTGTGCCATCAACGTCGCCCGGGCATTATTCCAACCCGTTGGACAACATTTTGGCCGCTGCATCACGCCTGGCGGCCCTCCCAACCGACGGCGAGTCACCAGTGGCAGTGGAAGCACGTCGGGCCAGGGATCTCCTTCAGACAGCGCTAAATCAACAGCAAGCATATTCACACAACCATGAGAGGATTCACTCTACTCCCCGCCCAAGCTGGAGTTATAGTAGACACGTGGAAGATGAACCGGCCGTGTCCAGTAGTGCACGCCACCGAAATTCGCCACGAGGGAACAACCCGGCTGGGGGAGGTGCTAATGCACAAGATGTTGTGGATCATGGCCGCGCACATCGAGAGGCCGAGTTGATAGCTCGACACGAGGCACGACAGCATACTCCGGTTCACCCCACTGCCTCTGTGGAGCCAGGGGCGATGTTCAGTTCCATAGGGGTACCGTGTTTATCTCCTGCTTTGCGTAATGTGCGACTACCCAAGGATTTCAAGGGACCTCGTAAGGTACCGAATTATACCGCCGATTTGCAGCCAGAGGCATGGGTGGAGAGCTATGAGATGGCAATGGAGATGTTAGATGTGGACGAGGCGGTGTGTGCTAAATATTTCACCATGATGTTGTAAGGAACCGCTCGCACTTGGTTGAAGAGCTTGCCGACCAACTCTATTGGATCATGGGCCGAATTGAAGCATTGGTTTATCCAGAACTTCAAGGATACGTGTAAGCAGCCGATGTCAATTGTAGATCTGGCCGCTTGTGTCCAAGAGGAAGGGGAGTCCATGACCCATTGGGTCAAACGGGTCTCGGCAATTTTGCATTCGTCAGATCGTATCAACGCAGACACTGCAGTGCTAACGTTAGAGGGTAATTGCGGCTTCAAACCGTTGAAACGGAAGTTGGGAAGGCTCAAACGTCACTGCAACGACATGTCAATACTCATGGCTGCTTTGGTTAAATACACCGATTCAGATAATACCAAGGATCCGGATTCAGAGGAGGACAAATCGGAGAAGGGTAAGAAGACCGGCAATACCAAAGGCCAACAACACAATCCGGCAGGCCATGGAAACACTAGTAAGCGCAAGACCGACAGTGGTTTGGAGTTTGTCGCAAATACCAACGCACAGGAGAATGGCCAACTCCGTAAAGGCAAGCAGCCCCAGAGGGGTGGAGGTCCAGGCAACAATTTGGAGCATTTGTTAAATCAGCCCTGTCCAAAGCATGGATCAAAGGAGAAACCGGCATCACATGTCTGGAAAGATTGTTATATCATGCGGATTTCAAGAATTCCAATATGTTCCAATATGACAACGGCCCGCCCGGCGGTTCAGGAGGAGGTTTCCACGGGCCGGGTTACGGAGGCGGTGGTTCCAGTTCAGGGTTTCCAGGCAGTCAAACCAGACACATCAATCAAGGACACCAAGGCAACCAGGGAGGTTACAACCATCAGGGGAATCAGCAGCAGCAGCAACAGTCGGGTTATCAGAGCAATCCCAAACAGCTGAACAGCGGGCAATATCATGTCTTCACTACTAGTTTGTGCAAACGTGATCAGAAGCTTCACAAAAGGGTAGTCAACTCTGTTGAGCCGGCAGTACCTCAGTATTTACGTTGGTCGGAGCAACCTATTTTTTGGAGCAGAGAGGATCACCCGCCCCGGGTTGATAACCCAGGTCATTTGCCCTTGGTGGTAGCCCCTCAAGTTGGGGGATACAAATTCACTAAACTGCTCATGGATGGGGGAAGTAGTATCAATATTTTGTATTATGATACATTCCGCCGTATGGGGTTGACAGATAAGGATCTTAAACCGTCGAATACGATATTTCATGGTGTGGTGCCTGGTAAGTCTGCATATCCTGTTGGTAAGATAGCTTTGGAGGTAGCTTTTGGAGATGACTACGATTCAAGGTTAGAAACAGTGACATTTGAGGTGGTGGCCGTACCACGCTCTGTTTGGGCGGCCGGTTTATGCTAAGTTTATGGCAAGGCCATGTTATGTTTACCTGCAACTTAAAATGCCAGGTCATAAGGGGACTATCATAGTACATGGAAGTAGAAAGATTGCTTTGGAGTGTGAAGAAGGCGATGCGGCTTATGCTGAGTCGGTTTGTGCCACGGAGGAGTTAACATTCTATAAGGAGCAAGTTGATCCGGCAGACATGACCTCCTTAAAAAAGCCAACCACGGAACATGATCCAACATTGAAGTTCAAATCAGCTATAGACACTAAGATGGTTGACTTTGTCCCTGGCGATTCATCCAAACAGTTCAGCATCAGCGCTAACCTGGATCCCAAATAGGAAAACACGCTCATCGAGTTCATCCATGAGAATCGGGACATCTTTGCATGGAAACCTTCTGACATGCCAGGTGTACCGAGAGAACTCGCTGAGCACACACTCAACATTGATCTGAAATTCAAACCGGTCTGACAGTTCCTCCGCCGCTTCAACGAGGAAAGGCGCAAGGCTATAGGTGAAGAGGTCGCCTGTTTGTTGGCTGCTGGGTTTATTGTTGAAGTTTTTCATCCAGAGTGGTTAGCCAATCCGGTGCTAGTTCTTAAGAAAAATGGCACTTGGCGCATGTGCGTGGACTACACAGATTTAAACAAGGCTTGCCCTGCAGACCCCTTTGCTCTCCCTAGCATTGATCAGATAATTGATGCTATGGCGGGTTGTGACCGTTTGTGTTTTTTGGATGCCTACTCTGGTTATCATCAGATCAAAATGGCAGTCAAGGACCAGGAGAAGACAACCTTTATAACTCCCTTTGGAGCCTTCTGCTATGTTTCCATGCCCTTTGGACTCAAGAGTGCCCAGGCAACTTACTAGCGATGTGTTCAGAATTGCCTTCATAAGCAAATTGGGCGCAATGTCCATGCGTATGTAGATGATATTGTGGTCAAATCCAGAAAGGAGGAGACGTTGATAGATGATCTACGGGAAACTTTTGACAATCTCCGGGTATACAAGATGATGCTCAATCCGGAGAAGTGTGTTTTCGGTGTCCCAGCAGGCAAGCTCTTAGGCTTTCTGGTTTCAAACAGAGTCATTGAGGCTAATCCGGAAAAGATTGCAGCGATTACGTCCTTGGCTAAACCGGCATGTATTAATGATGTGCAACGTCTAGCCGGTCGGATTACAGCCTTGAGCCGGTTTATCAGCCGCCTTGGAGAGAAGGCCATTCCCTTATATCAGATGCTCAAGAAAACGGATAACTTTGTCTGGAGTGAAGCAGCTGATAAGGCGTTTGAAGATCTGAAGAAACAGCTCGTGGAACCGCCCGTACTGGCAGCACCGATCAATAAAGAGCCCTTATTATTATATGTGGCTGCTAATGCCCGGGCTATCAGCGTAGCCATTGTGGTAGAGCGCAAAGAGCCTGGCAAAGAATATCCGATTCAATGGCCAGTTTATTATATCAGCGAGGTGCTCATTGAGTCAAAGCAGAGGTATCCGCATTGGCAGAAACTGGTGTATGGGGTGTTTATGGCAAGCCGGAAGCTCAAACACTATTTTCAGGGCCATCCTATCACAGTAGTTAGTTCAGCTCCTCTGGGTGACATCATTCAAAACAGAGAGGCAACTGGCCGGATTGCCAAGTGGGCCATTGAGCTTGGACCCCACGGGCTCAGATATATACCCCGCAAGGAGATCAAGTCCGAGGGACTTGTAGATTTCATCAACGATTGGATGGAGTTACAGGCACCTGAGGAGAAACCAGATAATACATATTGGACTATTCATTTTGATGGGTCCAGATAGCTAGAGGGTTCGGGGGCTGGAGTCATATTAACCTCCCCATGAGGTGATAAGTTTTGTTATGTCCTCCGTTTAATGTTCCCTTGTACTAACAATGCAGCTGAATATGAGGCTTTACTCCATGGTCTTCGGATGGCTAAAGAGATGAATTTGAGCCGGGTTAAGTGCTTCAGCGATTCAGATCTAGTGGCTCAGCAAGTGTCTGGCACTTGGGATTCTAAGGACCCACTCATGGCTGCATATCGGCGAGAGGTGGACACAGTGGCTGGTCACTTTAAAGGTTATCAGGTGGACCATATAGACCGGCGGAAGAATGAAGCGGCGGACGCTTTAAGTCGTCTTGGTTCCCAACGTAAACCGGTTCCGCCCAATGTATTTCTTGATGTGTTGCACTATCCGTCAGTCAAAATACCAACCGAAGAAGATTTGGTTGTTCCTGATCCGGAGGCTCAATTGGTGGCAGCTTTGCATGCCATACCGGATTGGACGATCCCATATCTGGATTACATGAACCGGGGCGAGTTACCAGCTGAGGAAACGTTGGCCCGACAGATAATCCGGCGTTCCAAGTCCATGACCATACTCAACAGGAAGTTACATCGTTACAGTGTTTCAGGAGCGATTCAACGATGCGTTTCTCCTCAAGAAGGTTGTGAGATTTTGCGAGAAATTCATGAAGGGGATTGCGGTCATCACACCGGTTCAAAGTCGTTGGTTGCTAAAGCTTTTCGCCACGGTTTTTACTGGTTGACGGCGCATGCTGATGCGGAGGATTTGGTCAAAAGATGTGATGGATGTCAAAAGTTTGCCCGCCGTGCGCATGTTCTGGCTCAAGAGTTGCGGATGATTCCAATTACGTGGCCGTTTGCCACTTGGGGGCTGGATATGGTTGGACCCTTCAAGTGCTCCAAGGACAAGAAGACCCATCTATTAGTAGCAGTTGATAAATTCACTAAATGGGTAGAGGCAGAGCCAGTCAACAAGTGTGATGCAGCCACAACGGTTCAATTCATCAAAAAGGTGATATTCTGGTTTGGCTTTCCACATAGCATTATAACATATAATGGCACTAACTTGTCAAAAGGAGAGATGGAAGAATTCTGTCAACGTGAGCACATCCGGCTTGATCTAGCATCAGTGGCTCACCCCCAATCTAATGGTCAAGCGGAAAGGGCAAATCAAGAAATTTTGCGGGGTATCAAACCAAGGCTTATGGTTCCCTTAAAGCGGACGCTGGGTTGTTGGGTCGAGGAGCTACCTTCTGTGTTATGGAGCATCAACACCACACCCAATAGGGTCTACGGGTTACACGCCTTTCTTCATGGTTTATGGAGCAGAGGCGGTTCTTCCTAGTGACATCCGTCACGATTCGCCCCGTGTGGCAGCTTATGTTGAAGCTGATAATGAGAAGGCACATCAGGATTCTCTGGACCTGTTGGATGAAGAGTGGGATCTTGCAGCAGCGTGTTCTGCGATTTATCAACAAGATCTTCGACGTTATCACAGCCGCCGGGTTAAAACTAGAACCTTTCAAGAAGGTGATTTGGTGCTCCGGCTCATCCAGGATCAGACTGATATGCATAAGTTATCGCCCCCCCCTTGGGAAGCACCCTTTGTGGTTAGCAAAAATCTGCACAACGGATCCTACTACCTCATTGATGTTCGAGAGCATGAAGACTCACGTCAATCGGAGGAGGAGACAAAGCGGCCATGGAATATAGCTCTCCTTCGGCCTTATTATACTTGAAGCCATAGGCTTTTTCACCTGTACATATTTATGACAGTGTATATACCATATAATAAACCGGAGCCTCCGTTATAAGCGGGGTATCTGTTCTTTCTTATATCATATGTGTGCTTTTACAAGTTAACGGTCAAAGCGGAGTCTTTGTTAAACCGGATTTAGCAACTGCATAAAGATAAATAAAATCACTAGGGGGCTTGGTCATGTTTGAACCACAGCTACACCTCTTGATAGTCTTTTTAGCCACACAAAGACAATTTTGTGGAGCCAAAGAGAGTATTGTGCACTGTACAAACTCAAACATAGGCACACGCTGAGCATCGCTCACAAAGTTACTTGGGGGGCTCTTTTTTGCACAACAACAAAGAGTTTGAAAGGACCCTCGTAATTGGCTATCAAGCCACGGCTTGGAAGCCTGGTGTATTCACCTAAAACCCCGGGTTAACCTGCCTTCATCAAGTAAGCCACTCCTATCCAGGTAATCCTGGCATGACCCATCGAACGTTTGACAAGTCAATCTTTTACAGACCCTGAACTTGTCATAGTTAAAACGATGATTGGTTAATTGGAGGCCCATCTTAAAAGGCTTTGTTAAATGGTTTAACTTAGAGGCCTGGCAACCCATGAAAAGCCTCGATTTGGAGCCTGGCAGCTTGTAAAAAGCCTCGCATATTTTCCTATTTGAATTTTGTTTGTTGACAGTCATAAGTATTTTTTGATAAATCGGCATCCTTGATCCGGCTTGCTTTCCAACCACCAGTTGTTGGCTCATGATCAGTTATAAACCGGTGGTCACTGACCCGGTATGGTTTGACTAAATCACCAGTGTTATGAAGAAAATCCGGTAGGTATACTGGTCCGGTTTAATAGATAGACCGGCATTATGAAGATGAGATTATCAAACATATCGGGTTGGTGTTAAACACCTTTGCTGTATACACGTTTGCTCACTCAATGAGGTATGTTCTGTACATTATTTATTGTACAAACACTTGATTATTCAGCTCAAGTACTATATACTTCTTGGATATTATGACATGTTTAGCGGTAAACCACTAGACACTTTTAAGTTTTTTGTACCTAGGAAGACAAGTCATCATAGACTATGCATAAAATATATCCTGAAGGGCGGCACAGATTGTCACAAAGGGATATGAAGCATGCTCGATGGCATGGCAGATAAACAAAGTTTCAGCTATCCTATTACATGAAGCTTTAAAGCGGCTCAACAGTGCCATTGTTTCTCACAGTAGCCATATAAACCGGCGACCGGATCAGGACTCTTCATCACAAAGGTTTGACGGTTACAGATTAGTTGGTGTACGCACTTCTTCATCCCTCCCCAGCCGCTGGAAATCAGCCGTTGACCAATCGATTCCGGTTAAAGCTCGGAAAACTGCTTCTTCATGGATTAGATCAGAAGGGTTAATATCAGGGGCATAAGTGTGCTTACTAATCGGGGGCACAAGTTCTTCGACTTCATGGATCTCGGCCGGCTGTCTTTTCCCTTCTGTATCATAAAACGGTTGAAAATGGGACAAATCGGTGTCTTCAGCTAATTTGCTGGCCGCTGGCCGCATCTGTTTGGTCAACCGCCGAAGATCTTCGTTGTCAAAGTTTGAGTCGTCTTCTTTAACGCCTGGATACCCTTTAATGATATCATCCGCTTCAAGATCTGGAATCCAGGCCTTGGCTCGAATAAGGGCAGTTAATGCTCCGGCTCTTACAGCGGCTCTTTTCAACTCGGCAATACGCGTCGGTAACATGCCCAGCTTCTCAATGGTTTCCTTAATCAACGTAGGTGCCAGTTTGTTATAAGCTGCTATACTAATGGCTCCTTGAGATCCAGAGTATAGCTGCTCAACCAATGTGTATGCCGCTTTGAGCTTCATCCGCATATCTGCACCAAGATGAGTGATCCGAGTTCCTGCCAAAGATTTTTTCCACATCGTGGTCAGTTTTAAGATTCATTGACTGATGCAACATACATAAGCAGATACTTACCAAAGATAGCAGAGGTCATAGCGTTGATTTGGTGCTTCAAACCGGCTAGTTCTTCGGCCACCAGTTTCAGGGCTTCCTCGGCATCTACGACTCTTTTGGTCAAACCGGCTTTTTCGGTCTCCCATGCAACACGATCTTGATTGAAGGATTCTTTCAATTTTTCCATTCCGGCCAGGGCCTGGGTCAGCTCCTCTTTGGCTTTTGCAGCTTTGGCTTGTTGCGACTTCACATTTTCTTGCAAGTCAGAGTTTTTGGCATCTTTGCTTCTCAGTTCATCCTGCAACATTGAAGGTATCTTCAACAAAACAACATATATATGCACTAAGTATAAAGCATATAACAAGTTATCCACTTCATACTTGGGGGCTAATGCTTATTTGCTCTCAAATACTACCTTCTATGCAAGTCTCCAGCACAATGCAGGCATTATCCTTGACACTTGGGGGCTAATGTACGTTTGTTCTAAACTGGCGGTGTGGATTAAAAACCGGATTAAGTTGCCAAGTTAAACCGGCCTTTGGGGGCTATGCTACAGAATGTTATCTCATTTTTCAAACATGAGTTTTATCTATGATTGAAGACACGCCTTGGCAAGGATTAATGATGGGATGCTTAAAGTGTTACAAAGACCCAGTTTATGATTGACAATCATAAAATGACTCTTGGGGGCTACTTGGAATAGTATTTCAGCTATAAATCAATGTGCAAGGGAGAAGAATTTACCTCATATCGTTCTTTCATCAAATTCACTAAACCGGCTTCATAATCCCGGTTTGAGTGCAGACGGTTCAAGAAGCCGGAATGAAGCTCATCAGCGTTAAGATGAGCATATTTGATAAGTCGCTGCTCCATTTACCTTTGTCCCTGGCAATTTGCTCTTCTTTGGCACTATGCTGAGCCAAAATGACAGGATGACTAGGAGAACTGTGGCCTGCTCTAGTAATAATAACGTCATCGCCTTAGCCTTCAGGATTTTGGGCGGATGATGATGGAATTTCAGTGTCTTTCATTGGATTAGCCCGGTTTGGTTCTGCCGGTTCAGCATCAGGGGCGGCAGGCTCAACATCTGTGGGTTCGTCAATATGGTGGCCGTCAAGGAGCGGATCATCAAACGTTGTTTCAGGATGGAGGCCTTCCGGTTCACCTGTTTGCTCCAGTTCAACTCTTGGTTCTTCTTCGTCAGCAACAGGGTCTTCTGGCGGATTGGTGACCGGAGCTTTCTTGCTGGGTCTGGCTTTCGCCCTGCAAACAGAATAAAAAGGGTTAACATCCTGTTCAAAAGATGTAGGGCGCGTTGAAAGGAAAGGTTTTTCATAACTCACCCAGCCACAATTTTCAAAGGGGGAGTTGAGTTGCTGTCGATTCACCAGAAGAGGAAGGAGGTGTCACCTGATAATTTGAATCGGACGGATTAAGAGGCTGTCTGAAATAACCTACCTTGGGGTAAGAATGGTCAGAGGTAGGAGAGACCTCAGACCGACGCTTCCGAACCGGAGTATCAGGTAAACCGGTAGAGGTGACCTATTGGCCACTGTGCCGAGTTGTCCGGCGAGCCTCATGCTGTTGAGTCTTCAAAATAAATGTTGGATCCAAGTGAGCAAGATGATGAGAAAAACTTATTTTCCGGATTGTTTGGCGAGGTTTTTGTGTTGGCATAGAGTCTGAACCAGAGGAAAGGGTAATTACCTCTACGTCCTCAGCCTGACTAGCTTCGGCATCCTCCTGAGGAAGATCATTGTTAACAAGATGCATAAAAAGAGAGCCAAGTGAGTCAAGTTCTACCTCAGCTTCTGGGTCATCAGTATCATCATCAAGCTCCATATTAATCTGGTCAGCCATTTTCCGCTTTGACGTCCGTTTTACGGCTTTGGTCTTCGGGCGGGTTGGCTTGGCCACTTTGTCTCCAGTTGGCTTTGTCGCTTTCTCTATGGATTTTCGTTTCCAGAAGGGGTCATCACCCTATACATATAAAGAAGAAGGGTTACAGCTTGTATAAGTCAAAGATATTAGAGATGAAGAGGAAGTGTAATGCTTACAGCAGGCGGTTTGTTCTTAGTATAGAAGGGACTCAGGCTGGTTTGACTACATACCAGTTCCGATTCATTCAGAATCTTCTTTACACCTTCAGTAACTTCTTCCTAAGATAATTGGATGTTGCAGTGGCGTTGAGGATCGTCAACCTCACCGGTATATTCACACATTAAACCGGGACGCCGGCTTAGCGGTAAGATACTCCAGGATATCAAACAGCGTACAAAATCTACACATGTTAAACTGTTTGCCATAAAGGCCCGGAGTTTGGCGACTTGAGGAGCATATTTTGCCCTTTCTGAGGAGCTTAGGCGTTGTGGCATTGGGTGAGTATTGGATAATCTATGATCTCAGAAGCCGGGGAGGGGATTCTCATCTTCAGGCGAAGTGTCTCTGCAATAGAACCATGTTTGGTTCCATTCCTTTGGGTGGCTATGGTGTTTGGCATGAGGAAATTCCACTTCTTTCCGCTTTTGAATCGAAACACCACCAAGCTCTGTATTTGGGCCATTCACAAACTCTGTGCGCCGGTTTAAGTGAAAGAAATCCCGGAACAATTCTGCGGTTGGTTCTTCCTATAAATAGGCTTCACAGAAGACTTGGAAATTGCATAAGTTGGAGACTGAATTGGGACCAATATCTTGTGGATGCAGTTGGAAGTTGGCAAGCACATCTCGATAAAATTTGGACCCTGGCGGTTTGAAACCACGGCTTATATGGTCAACAAAGGTTACCACTTCTCCTTGTCTTGGGGTTGGAGGATTCTCAATTCCTGGGGCTCGCCATTTGATCTCCGTTTTCTTAGGCAGAGAGCCGATGCTAACCATGTCTTCCAGTTGAGCCTCAGTAACCCGGGAACGAGCCCAGTTGCAGGCAGTGAACTGTTTGGCCATTGCAAAGCGAACAAACTGAAAATGAAAGGCCGGTTTATAAATTATGCATGATCATACACAAGAGACAAGGGAGTAAGAAACGTACTAATATAATAAATGGTACAACCCGGAGACTAGTATGATGAGAAAGAAGGTAATGCTAGCGCAGGATTGATCAGACACTGTTAAACCGAAGCGTAATTATGAAGGTAACATGCTCTTCCGGTTTATCAGAGGGCTAATGGCATAGACTATTTATCCAATATCAAATCGCTTATATTGGTGCGAGGAGAAACAGATTTCACAGTGATGTATAAAACTTTCGTATCTAGAGATAAGACAGAAAAGCAAAAATAATTGGATCTTGAAGGGGTGCAGAACTGAAGCAATTTTTGACAGACAGATCAGTTCTTTGCGCATAAAGATTTGTGATGATCATGGTAGGTAAGCTACGGTAAGAGATGTATCAAGCATGAAGTGTCCATCTATTAAAGGAAGATCATGGAAGAATAGCACTGATGAACTTCAGAAGAACTGTGAGGAATATCGAAACCCTAGAACAGATCTATGGTGAAAATGCAGAGAACTTACTGGAGCTAGTGAGGAAGCGGAAGGGCGCCGCAGTTCTCTGGTGCGTTCAGGGCGATGCAGCAGCCGAGGTCGGAGCAGAAACGGCGGTCGACGGTGGCAGCGGAGTTCCAGAGGCTGAGCGGCGTGAGGAAGACGATGCGAAGAGGTACGGGGGGAAACGGTGAAAATGACCCCTCGGTCCTATTTATAAGGCGAAGTGAAAAATGGCAAGTGCGGGAGTTGAGGAGTCCAAAAAATGGATAAGTTAATAAAGGTGTCGCCTCGACAACTGGATATATATTAAATGAAGGAAATCTTCGATATCAACGGACGGATGACGTCAGGACGGTTTATCATAATTTTGAAGTATGACGTCATGGCGGTTTACAAGATCAAAAATGAAGACCAGAGAGAAGATTTTTTCTAAAGTGTGGAAGATTGACATGAACAAGTTCAAACCAATCTGGGGCCTAATGTTGGGGATATTACTACGGGAGGTAAACCGGCCTTATGTAGCCGGGTTGACTCCTTGAAGATTAGAAGCCCATGAAGACGTAAAGATGCTAGCGCTTTACGGAGGGCCCAAAGGCGAGTTACAGTATGTAAATGTAAACCGGCCTAGTCATGTAACTTGTATAGTAAGATAGAAAGAGAGAGGCCGAACCGGATACGTTTATAAACCGGCTTCGGGACTCTGTAGCCCGGCGGGCGTCAACCTATGTATATAAAGGGACGACCCGCCCACGGTTTAGAGACAGACAACAACAACTCGAAAGCCAGACAAAGCGGATTCGCTCCCTGGCCTTCGAAACCCTAGCAATACCAATCACAACTAGACGTAGGCTTTTACCTTCATCGAAGGGGCCGAACTAGTATAAACTCCCATGTCCCCTTGTCCGGTTTAAACCCTTTAAGCTAACCCGTTGCGATGGCTCCACAACTAAGTCCTTTCACGAGGACATCTGTCGTGACAAACCCAAGACACACTGTCCTGCTGGTCTTGGTCTTGTTGCACAGAAACCTTTTTCTGATTCCTCGGTACTCCTCGCCTGCGCCTGTCCCTTTAGCACCAAAGAGGAAACGAGGGCACTGCGCGCGCTGGCGCCCGCCTGGTGCCCTCCTGGCCTTGGTCGTCATGGCTTGCATCACAGGAACCTCGCGAGGTGCCCCTTGCCTTGATCTCTTCGCCCCTCACGAGGCAGCCTAGTGAGGCCGCCCCCGAGGAGGTCTTGCGTCGTCCGCCTCACGAGGCTCGGGCCCTCGCGAGGGTCTTGAGTGTTTGCTGGTGAAGATTGTCCGCACCAAGCCAGTGGAGGAGCCACGCCATGGGCCGCATGTAGGCAAGTCTAGGGACCCCCGTTCCCAGAACGCCGACAGTAGCCCCCGGGCCCAAGGCGCGCTCGGACTTGGCTTCGAGGTGAAGCCAAAGGGCAAGTGCGGAGCGCCATGGGCCCCAATAGCCCGCGGCCTCGATTGACGCGTGGCGACTGACGGGACGTGGGCGCCTCCACTTCCCCATGTTGCCTTGATATCTGCCAGGCTAGGCGGCCACCGCGACCTACAAAGTTATTCCCTTGTCGCTGGCAACGTACTCCTCCAACTCTTCTGCCTCCCTGCAACGACAGCTTCTTCTTCCAATCTACCCTAGGCTCCGTCCTCTTCATTGCCATGGTTCCCAGCCAGACGAGGAAGGGGAAGAATTAGCCCCAACCCTCAGCCGAACCACCTTCGGCCTTTGGGCCAGCCGTCGGACGGTCGGTGGTGCTCAACCAAGAAGCCATGGACAATGTCCGCCTTGCGCTCGCCGCTAATTTCAACGAGTGGGGGAAGATGGTGGCCTGGCCTGCGTCCCGTGCCTCCGTTGACAGGACATTCACTGAGGTCCATGTTTTCCTTGATGCCCTATGGGCCGGTCTGATCCCCCCTTTCTCGACCTTCTTCAACGCCGTGCTTTCTCATTACCAAATCCATATGCTTGACCTAGATCCTCAATCCATTACCCTCCTTGCTGTCTTCTCCTTCGTCTGCGAGGCCATCGTGGGCATTGCTCCTTCTATGGCCCTACTTTGCCACTTCTTCTCACTGCACCTAACTGACCCTCAACAGTGCTCGGGATGCCTGAGCTTCCAGGCCGTGGCTGCGACAGCCGTCTCGGGGATTGACCTTGAGCTCCCGCCACCAACAAGCAGACTCCGGAAGCGATGGGTATTCGTGGACGTCGGCGTGCTCAGCCCCCTGCTCTCTCTTCTATTGACACCCGCCGTTCCCATCTCTTGCTAGGGCCACGTGAGGCTCACTGACCTGCGTCTTGCCTACGTTTGGCTTCGGTTGAAGAAGGATCTTGGCGTGTCTGCACCCATGGTGGTGAAGGAGTTCATTCGACGCCGTGTTGCCCCGCTTCAGCGCCATTCTCGACCAATGTGGACCTTGTCCGGCAACAAGGACCTCATGAGGCTTCACGAGTCCGGGCTTCCCCTTGAGGCACAACAAACCGTGCTTAGGATTCTGACGGGCGACCCGTCGCCAGCCAGCATGCCTGAGGAGGGTTGTCTCTTGTATTGCTGCTCGAACAAGGTGGATTTTGTGAGGAAAATGCCCTCCTTCGTTGAGTGGGGGCTGCGCCCAGCCGGCCTTGAAGGGCCTCGCAAGAACCCGGTCCTTGTGGCTCCCTTGCCCGCCACCAGCGAGGCGATCCCCCGGAAGTGGGCGTAGGGGGGAAACACCGCCGGCCGCTAGCATCACGGCTGCTGAGGAGTCGGTGCTGCTCGGGGCTCCCGAAGGGCCACCCCATGGCCCTCCAGAGAGCCATCTTGAAGAAGCGGCCAGAGGGGCGTCGCAGCCTAATACTCCTGAGGCTACAACCTCTGAGGCCCGGGCGGATCGCCGCGAGGCGGAGGATGGAACCCCCAAGGTCGCCTCCTCAGGAGTTACCCCCGCTGCGCCCGGAGCTGGTGACTGTGCCCTGGGCTTCGGCCGGCTCTGACTAAACTTTGATGTGCTCCGGAAGAGGAAGGGGTCTCCAAGCTGCAGCGGCGATGCCTACTGGCCATTGAAACAAAGGAAGTATATCGCCATAGACGAGTGAGTACCTTATCTTTGAAGTTTCTCGAGTGCTGATTCCCCTCCTGACTATGGTTCCTCAGGGTCCCTTCTGATAGGGCGGCGAAATCTCCTGAGAATCCACTTCCTCCTCCTTCGAGTCCCCCGTCGGTCTTGAGCGCTCCTAGCCAGCATGTCGCGCTTGGTGCAAGGTCTACCGGAGAGGCAAGCGTGCCTGCCTGGCGCCTCGAACTTGCGTTCCTGCCATTCCTTCTTCGTGGCCTTGCCTGGGAGGCAGGAGGTGTGCCAAGGGCTCCTCCCCTGGTTATTGAGGGCGGCCTGATCACCTCGGTCCTTGCCTCTTCTTCGAGCGACGAGCCCTCGCCCCTCCAGGCCTCCGCTGAGGCCTGAAGGGTGACTGGGAAGGCACCAGCCCCCAGCCCCCTGCTGGGAGGAAGCGAGCCTCTTCGGACCCCTTCGACATCCTATGGTGTGGAGGATGGACCTGATCGCATGCTCTAGCTTGCGTGTGTCAGATTTTGGGTTCTGGCAAAACCCTTGATGTTCGAACAGTTGGGTGCGCACGAAGATCTCTCCCCCTCCCTACCTCGCACGCTCTGCGATCTCACGGCCTTGCTCGACGAACCCAAAGAACATGAGACACAAGATTTATACTGGTTCGGGCCACCGTTTTGGTGTAATACTCTACTCCAGTGTTGTGTGGTGGATTGCCTCTTGGGCTGAGGATGAACAGTATAAGGGAAGAACAGCCTCGCGAGGAAAGGTGTTCTTGTGCTTGGTGTGCTTGTGTGGTTGAAGATCAGAATCCCCTCTCCATGGTGGTGGCTAGTCCTATTTATAGAGGCCCTGGTCCTCTTCCCAAATATTGAGTGGGAAGGGATCCCACAATGCCCAAATTCGAAGGGAGACAACTAGTACAAGCTATCCTGACAAAAGTGGTCTTCGCCTGCCAAAGGCTCTGGTGGTGATGCCGTCTTGGGCTCCATGATGACCTCCGTCTTGCCGTACTGCTGGTCTTGGTCTTGTTGCACCGATATGGAAACCTTTTCCTAATGCCTCGAGACTCCTCGTCTGCGCTTGCCCCCTTTAGCACCAAAGAGGAAACGATGACACTGCGTGCGCTGGCGCCCGCCTGGTTCTAGTTGTCATGGCTTGCATCGTAGGAACCTCGCGAGGTGTCCCTTGCCTTGATCTCTCCGCCCCTCGCGAGCCAGCCTGGTGAGGCCGCCCCTGAGGAGGTCTTGCATCGTCCGCCTCACGAGGCTCGGCCCCTCACAAGGGTCTTGAATGCTTGTTGGTGAAGATGGGTCGTACGGGGCTGCTGGTGGAGCCACGCTGCGGGCCGCAGGCAGGCAAGTCTGGGGACCCCTATTCCCAGAACGCTGACAGCGTGCAAGCGGTGTGCTGTCTGCCACGAGCTCTTTCGGGAGGCGATGGGCGCGCTGAGCAGGCTTGGGGAGGAGCTCGTGGATGTTGACGCTCGTCCTGAAACCGAGGGCCTCTGGCTGGTGGACGAATGGCATCAATTGAAGGTGGCCATCAACCTCGAACGCCTCCAGCATGAGCATGCTAGTCCGGACGCCGAGGCATCCCTCGCAACCTCGCGCAAGGCTAGTGCCCAAGCCTTGGAGGAGGCTAGGGAGGCAGACCACCACCACTAGGTTGCCGAGGAGCGCAGGCGGGAGCTCCAGGCCCTGAATGCCTCCCTGGAGCAGCAAGTGGAGGCGCGTAGAGCTACCATGGCGTCAATGAAGGGGGCACCGTCCGACAAGGGGGAGATCTTGAGGCGCGAGGGAGCGCTGATGCTGGAGGCCACAGAGCGCAGCCTCGAGCTCGAGCGGTTGTAGACGAGGGAGCGTTAGGTTGCTCAGGCGGAAGATGCCACCAGCGCGCGTGAGGCCAGGATCCAGGAGGAAGTGGACCGTGGGGACGCGGAGGCTCACGCTGATCTTGCCAATAGGTACGACCTGAAGCTGAAGCTCATGGAGGCTGAAGCTGAGGGCAGGACCACCACCCTCAGGTCAAGGCTGGCCGAGGCGGAGCAGAACGAGAAAGCCGCCGCAGCTGCCCTAATCTCTATGCAGGCTGAGTTAGCCTCCACCCGTGCCGAGCTGCTCCTGCTGCAGCAGCGGGTTACTGCTGCTGAGTCCCTTGCGCAGCAGAGCAGAGAGGAGGCGCTCCGGCGATAGAATCTTCTGCACGAGCATGCCCCCATGCTCTGGGACCTGAGGAAGAGGGCCAACCAGGCGCTGGCGCCATTTGTGACGAACACGCCCCTCATCCCCACGCAGAAGCCTACACCAGCCACCTTCGCTTCTTCGCTGATGTAGTGACGCGCCTGGAGAACCGGGCTGAGAGGGCTCGCGAGCTTGTCGAGGATAAGAGCCGAGATCTCCTTGGGCGTGTGTTTTCCCACGTTTTCAGCCATCTCCTGAACATCAATCCTGATTTTGACTTTGATGCCACCATCGCCCCGGTGCCCGAGGTCATCTGGGACAAACTAGCATGTTGGGTGGACGACAATGTGGATGCTCTAGTCAGGGATTTCTCCTCCGAGGACGATGCGGTGGTGGTCGTGGTAGACGAGGGTGGCGCAGTTGATGATGGCAAAGATGGTTCCAGCGACAACGACAATGGTGCTAGCGATTCACCTGATAGTGACCCAGAGGACGTGACGAGCGACATGTCCGACTGAGCCCGCACTCCTTTGTTTCGAACCTGCATCCAAAAGATGGTGCACGTCCCTCAGGGCGTAAGAGCGTTTTGGGGAGGGGGAGCCCCTCATGCAATCAGACCACTGTTTTATTCCTCGAACCATACGTAAAGCGTGCTTTTGCAAGCTCACGATCCCCTTGCGAGTTTGCGATTGTAACTTACCTCGGCCCAGGCAGGCTTTACACTGATTTAGCTACTGCGGACGTGCATTTTCTCAAGGGGAGTCCTTCGTGGGGTCGTGAGGCCTGGGGCTCCTGAGGGGTCTGCTAGTCCGCCCAAGAGGGCCTCGTGAGGAGTGAGCGCCAGTCATGGCGGGGTGCACGCGTGGCACATGCACGCAACTCCCAGCCCCCGCTCGCGAGGTGCTCGAAAGGGGGAAGGTGGCAGACGCGAACCTCAAAACAAGGCACGAATTCAGAAAACTCACGAAACTAATACGAACGAGAGAAGACACCCCCCGCGATTGCCAATGAAAACACGACTTCAAATTCAAATCCAAAGGTTGCAAATTGAGCTACAAAAAAAGGGGCTGGAAACAAAAGGCCGCATCCGGCACCTAGCTAGTCTTCTTGTCTTCTCACCAGCACGGAGCCTAGTTCCTTCACTGGCCGTGAGCTTAGTCATTGGGGGATTGTGTCGACGGCCAGCTCGGAGCATGGTGTTTCCACTAGGACGTGGGTGGGAGCCCCCGAGGCCCGAGGGCGGCTCTCCGGAGACTCCGGAGCGTGTACAACCCCACTCATTATTAAGTAAGAGTGTCACGGGCGGAGACCTTCACAGGCGTGAGCCTTGCTTCATATCGCCAGACGAGGGCCCCGCCTTGCGCCACCCTCGACCATCGTTGGGGCATCCAGAAACCAGGACGAGACCAAGGGGCAGAGGGGACGCCATCGGCACCCTCGGCGACCACGGGCCCTCTACCGAGGGGAGGGCTCGGCAGCGCTTCCCCGGCAGAGGACCTACGTCCGGGTGATGCCTTGCCCCGCGCGACATGGGGGTGGGTCTTGCTCCGGACCCCTTCCGCGTAGCCCCCAGTACGCCGGGCCGCAGAGCTGGGGCCTTCGTCCGCCGACACGGCCTGATCCTCCTGCGATCCATGGTTAGCGTAAGCCTGCTCCTGAGTTATCAGCGGTACCCTGCGATGGTTGGCATCGGTGGGGTCAGCGAGGCTCTTGGGTAGCTCGTAGAAGGCCTCGGCTTCCAACATCTCTTCTTCCTAGCCTGGCTCGTGGAACATGCAGGGGTCATCCTCTGGCGCGTACTCCTGACTCACCATGCGGGGCACATAGGCTTCCTGGGCTGCCTCACCGGGACCTCCGCCAAGGCACCCCACACCCCACGCCACCGAGCCCGGCATGCCTTCTTGGTGGCCGTGGGGTGGCGCTCAACTGGGACCGTGGGGAGCAACACCCGCGCCCATGTCGCCTAAGGGAGGCGAGGGCACGGCCGGGTGTCCGACACCACCGGTCGTGCCAAAGCTGGCGAGCCCTCCTGGTGCACCTGAGAGCACGCAAGCGCAACGAGGTCCTTCGTGTGACCTGGCCACAACTTGAGATGTGAGTGAGGAGCAGAAAGGCGATGTATCCCTGGCCGCAGCATCCAATAGCTCGGCGACACATTCCAGTAGTGCGTCGCAGTCGCTCTCCATCAGCCGGCACCACAGCAGCTCCCGCGCCACCACGAGCATGGCTCGCATGTTCGCCTGTTCCCGTCGGATGTGTGGTGCCGTCGCTGCTGCATAGCTTGCGGATCTTGCGGTGGCCCGCGCGCGCCACGGCGTGAGGGCGGCGGACATCGATCCGCGCAGCCCGCGTCCGCGGGTGTTGGGCGGCGCGCGGGCCGCCTGGAGCATGGCGTTGAGGTCTTCTGGAACGGATGGAGGTGCTCGAGCAGGCCGGGCCGCCCAGTTGTCAACCTGGGCCCTCAGATCGTCAGACATCGGAGGTGTGGGGTGACGGTGGATCAGTCGATGGGGGAGAAAACCTCGGCGCACCCCTACCTGGCGCGCCAATTGTCGGATTTTGGGTTCTGGCAAAACCCTTGAGCTTCGAACACTGGGGTGCGCACGAACATCTCTCCCCACTTTGCACTCTCCCTCACCATGATCTCAAGGCTTAGTGCGTCGAACTCGTAGAACAAAGGGACACAAGATGTATACTGGTTCAGGCCACCGATGTGGTGTAATACCCTACTCCAGTGTGGTGTGGTGGATTGCCTCTTGGGCCGAGGATGGACAGTTACAAGGGAAGAATAGGCTCATGAGGAGAGGTGCTCTTGTGCTTGGTGAGTTTGTGTGGATGAGAATGATCTGAATGGCCTCGGATCCGTTCCAAGATGAGCTGCCTCCTACTGTGGTGGCTAGTCCTATTTATAGAGGCCCTAGTCTTCTTCCCAAATGCTGGCGGGAAGGGATGCCACACCAGCCAAATTTGAAGGGAGACAACTAGTACAAGTTATCATGACTAAAGGTGGTCTTCTCCTGTCAAAGGCTCTGGTGGTGACACCGTCCTGGGCTCCATGGTGACCTCCGTCCTGCCGTCCTGATGGTCTTGGTCTTGTTGCACCGATATGGAAACCTTTGCCTGATGCCTCGGGAGTCCTCGCCTGGGCCTGTCCCTTTAGCACCAAAGAGGAAATCAGGGCACTGCGCGCTGGCGCCCGCCTGGCCTTGGTCGTCATGGCTTGCGTCAGAGGAAACTCGCGAGGTGCCCCTTGCCTTGATCTCTCCGCCCCTCGCGAGCCAGCCTGGTGAGGCCGCCCGAGGTGGTCTTGGATCATCCGCCTCGCGAGGCTCGGCCCCTCACGAGGGTCCTGAGTGTTTGCTGGTGAAGATGGGCTGCAGCAGGCCGGTTTAGGAGCCACGACGTGGGCCGCAGGCAGGCAAGTCTGGGGACCCCCGTTCCCAAAACACCGACAAAATCAACCAAAACCCTAATGTCACCTAGACACTCCAATGTCACCTCAAGTATCCGTGGGTATGATTATACGATATGCATCATACAATCTTAGATTCATCTAGTCAACCAACACAAAGAACTTCGAAGAGTGCCCCAAAGTTTCTACTGGAGAGTCAAGATGAAAATGTGTGCCAACCCCTATGCATAAGTTCACAAGGTCACGGAACCCGCAAGTTGATCACCAAAACATACATCAAGTAGATCACGTGAATATCCCATTGTCACCACAGATATGCACATGCAAGACATACATCAAGTGTTCTCAAATGCTTAAAGACTCATTCCGATAACATAACTTCAAAGGGAAAACTCAATCCATTACAAGAGAGTAGAGGGGGAGAAGCATCATAAGATCCAACTATAATAGCAAAGCTTGCGATACATCAAGATCATGCCGAATCAAGAACACGAGAGAGAGAGAGAGAGAGAGAGATCAAACACATAGCTACTAGTACATACCCTTATCCCCGAGGGTGAACTACCCCCTCCTCGTCATGGAGAGCGTCGGGATGATGAAGATGGCTATCGGTGAGGGATCTCCCCTCCAGCAGGGTGCCAGAACATGGTCCCAATTGGTTTTTGGTGGCTACAGAGGCTTGTGGCGGCAGAAATCCCGATCTAGGTTTCTTTTCGGGTGTTTCTGTATTTATAGGATTTTTTTTGGCGTAGGTATCACGTCAAGGGGGTCTCCGAGTCGTCCACGAGATAGGGGGACACACCTAGGGGGGTAGGGCGCGCCCTCCACCCTCGTGGACTGCTCGGGACTCTTCTGGCCCAACTCTTTTACTTCGGGGGCTTCTTTTGGTCCATAAAAAATCATCAAAAATTGGCACGTCAATTGGACTCCGTTTGGTATTCCTTTTCTGTAAAACTCAAAAATAAGGAAAAAACAGAAACTGGCATTGGGCTCTAGGTTAATAGGTTAGTCCCAAAAATCATATAAAATAGCATATAAATGCATATAAGACATCCTAGATTGATAATATAATAGCATGGAACAATCAAAAATTGTAGATACATTGGAGACGTATCATCAGGACCTACATGTGCAAGACCAAATTCTTAAAAACCTAAATATTAGAATGGTTCCTGCAATTGTACAATAATGTGCTATTAGACAAAGGACCATGCATGTGCAAACCTCAATTGTAAACGTCAATGCTTCCCATTGATTCCATGCAACACATATAAGGTAGTTAGTCATCAGGTTAAGTGAGGGTTCGCATGCTATCAGTAAAATATGTTGATGAACAATAAGCACATTGCAGATTCATCAGATTAATTCAAGCCACATGGAAAACCCATTTATCCAAACCAAGCATGATTAAGAACTAGGAAATATAGAATTTGTATATGTTTCTCATGTGTTAAGTGCAGCCAAATTCGATTTATTCCTCACACGCACAACAATATAAAATTCTACCCACGACAATTGGACATCGCATTGCAGAATTGAACCAAGCAGTTAACTAAACACCACAACAAATGAACCAAACATTAACTGAGCACCACATTGCACAATATAACATACTCCTAATAGAACATCATATAGTTAACCAAACCAACCATGCTTAAGAACTTGGGAATATAGCAATTGTATTTGTTTCTCATGTATTTAGTACAACCAAATTCAATTTATTCCTCACATGGTATACAATAACAGAATGCACCCACAACAATTGAACATCGCATTGCAGAATTGAACCAAACAGTTAACTAAACACCACAACAAATGAACCAAATGTTAACTGAGCACCACATTGCACAATATAACATACTCCTAATAGAAGATCAGATAGTTAACCGAACCAAGCATGCTTAACAACTTGGAAATATAGCAATTGTATTTGTTTCTCATATATTTAGTACAACCAAATTCGATTTATTTCTCACATGGTATACAATAACAGAATGCACCCACAACAATTGAACATCGCATTGCAGAATTGAACCAAACAACCAACCTCGTTGCGTCGTTGTCGCGCGAGGCGTCGACGGTGAGGTGCTCCTTCATGATCTGGGGGTCGACACAAATGGCAGCCATCGCGACCTCATCCGTGCATGCGGCCGCGATTTGCTTCTCCGCTGCCAAATGCTCCTTGAGATCCTGGCTATACCGCATGCACCATGGCTTAGGGCGGCACTTATTTGGTGGAGGGGTTGGTGATTTGGGTGGAAGGTGTCACACCGGCGGTCGGGGCATGTGGGATGTGGAAGGAGGAGGAGGATGGGGGTCAGGTGTGGATTACCTGCCTAGATAGGCGAGGCCGAGCAGCGTGAAGGAGGGTCACCGACGAGGAGGCGGCGCTGCAAGCAAGGAGTGAAGGTTTCAACTTGGAAAAGAAGGCGGAAATAGGGGAAATGTGGCTTTTGGTAAGGGGGAGGGGGCGGGGTGGTAGATATTTCCACGGAAGCCGAAACTATGGAATCGCTTCAGCGAAAAAACTGGCGCGCAAAGTGTCATCAGACATGGTCACTTATTCACAACTGTGTACGATATGTGAACATCACAAACGATTCAAATAGCTTAATCCATGTGTGATGAGTTTGAACGTCAAAAAAATTTGTTCGAATTTCCCTGGTTACAATGGTCATCCACGTCATTGCATAATTTGGGTACACAAAGGAGACTCGAGCACACCCACACTTCTTAATCAAGCAAATTCAATAATTAAGCAGAGCTAGCCGAGCTAAACATTACTCTAACGAATTAAAGACTGGCGCTCTTAATTAAACAAAACAAAGAGTACAAGTACGGCTGGTGCTCGTCGATCTCCGCCGCCTTCATGTACAGCTCGCGCCCGACGGTCTCCTGGGGAAGGGGCTCCATGGCATCAATCGCACCATACTCGGCAAGCATCGCGCCATCCACGTTCGCCATATCTTTGGAATAGGCCACCACAAACTAGGCGTGGGCGGCTGCGATATGGGCTTTGGCGGGCTCCGTCGTGGCAAGGTATGCCGCGCAGGAACGGACAGCTGCTCGAACGCTCTCGGCGATTGCCAACTCTGCAGCCGTGGGTTGCCGACCATTGTCGGAGAAGCTTCGTTCAATTTGTATGGTGACCGCCCTGAGCTGGGTGTGGATGGCCTCGACATGGTCGTGGGCGGCCTCCATCAGGGCTAAGGCCGCCGCTGCGGAACAGATAGCTGTTGTGCCACTCTCGCTAGTTGCTATCCTCGAGGCAGATGTTGCTGCCGCCGCCTGAGAAGCAACAACGACTGTTTGGGCTGCCCTGGCCGCCCGGACGCAGATTGCAGTCGCCCTCATGAAGCTTGTTAGCATGCACCTGGTGGCTATGGCCGCGCTCTAGCCGGAGTGGGCCGCCGAAGTTGCCCTCATGACACGGGTCCACGTCCCCATCTTTCACCGACGATGATTGAACAGTGAAATGATATTTGAGGAGCGGGCTAGTGTGCTTGACACTCCGACGGTGCTCCAAGATATTTTGTGCTGCATCTCACGCGGTTGGGGATAATAAACTGTGTGCGATCTACTTGATTTTTCCTCTTGATTTGAATTACATAATGGGGTCACAGCTACAAAGGATGGTGTTTGAATTGCTAGAACTTTTATATGCAATGAACATGCAATTATAGGTGTGTCGTCAAATTTTTTGGAATTATTCAGGGTTCATTTGGACATTTTCATACATTAACTTGGTTTTTTACGCATGTCAGGTGCATAATTCATATTTGAACTACATGCACATGCTCTAGTGCATATAAATGGGTTGAAAAATCAAATATGTGTCCTTGGTTGCATGCTTAGGTCCCATGCAAGAAATGGGAATGAATGTCCAACACCCTGCCACCGTTGCTCGGC
Source organism: Triticum aestivum (assembly GCF_018294505.1). Lineage (NCBI taxonomy): Eukaryota > Viridiplantae > Streptophyta > Magnoliopsida > Poales > Poaceae > Triticum > Triticum aestivum. The sequence continues at coordinate 312,590,422 of NC_057812.1, forward strand.
CGCAAACATTGAGATACCTGATTTTTAAATTCTAGTAAATCCAAAACTCGTCTGAAATTCATGAAACTTGGCATGCTATCATGGAGCGGCATCAACATGTTGTGGTAAATTTTTTGTCCCATTTGGGGTAGGTATGGGTATAAGCTTCTCACAAACCAAAGCTTCTCACAACAAGCGTGATGGTTTCGGTAGGGAACATGACAACTTTGGCGACGAAGTGATATCCATTGCCTCTTATTGCTTTCAAAAATTTTCTAGTGTCAACATAGAACAACAGGAGTGTTGTGTTTAATTTTGGAATTTTTCGGGGTTCGTTTGGACGTTTTTATACATTAACTGGGTTTTCTAGGCATTTTTTGTGCGTAATTCAAATTTGAACTATATGCACATGCTCCAGTACATATAAATTGGTTGAAAAATCAAATATGTGTCCTTGGTATGCTTTGGTCCCATGCAAGAAATGGGAATGAATGTCAAACACACTGCCACCGTCAATCGGCCGCAAATATTGAGATACCTGGTTTTAAATTCTAGTAAATCCAAAACTCTTCTGAAATTCATTAAACTTGGCATGCTATCATGGAGCGGCATCAACATGCCGTGGTAATTTTTTTGTGCCATTTGGGGCAGGTTTGGGTATAAGCTTCTCACAAACCAGAGCTTCTCACAACAAGCGTGCAGGTTTCGGTAGGGAATGTGCCACCTTTGGGGACGAAACGATATCCGTTGCCTCTTGTTGCTTTCAAAAATTTTCTAGTCTCAACATGGAACAACAGGAGTGTTGTGTTTAATTTTGGAATTTTTCGGGGTTTGTTTGGACATTTTTATACGTCATCTGGGTTTTCTAGTCTTTTTATGTGCATAATTCAAATTTGAACTACATGCACATGCTCCAGTGCATATAAATTGGTTGAAAAATCAAATCTGTGTCCTTCGGAGCATGCTTAGGTCCCATGCAAGAAATGAGAATGAATTTCAAACACCCTGCCACCGTCACTCTGCCGCAAACATTGAGATACTTGGTTTCTAAATTCTAGTAAATCCAAAACTCGTCTGTAATTCATGAAACTTGGCATGCTATCATGGAGCGGCATCAACATGTCGTGGCAGAATTTTTGTCCCATTTGGGGCAGGTTTGGGTATAAGCTTCTCACAAACCAGAGCTTCCCACAACAAGCGTGATGGTTTCGGTAGGGAACGTGCCACCTTTGGGGACGAAACGATGTCTGTTGCCTCTTATTGCTTTAAAAATTTTCTAGTGTCAACATAGAACAACATGAGTGTTGTGTTTAATTTTGGTTTTTTTCGGGGTTCGTTTGGACATGTTTATACATCAACTGGGTTTTCTAGGCATTTTATGTGCATAATTTAAATTTTAACTACATGCACATGCTCCGATGCATATAAATTGGTTGAAAGTCAAATCTGTGTCCTTCGGTGCATGCTTAGGTCCTATGCAAGAAATGGGAATGAATTTCAAACACCCTGCCACCGTCACTTGACTGCAAACATTGAGATACTTGGTTTTTAAATTCTAGTAAATCCAAAACTTGTCTGAACTTCATGAAACTTGTCATGCTATCATGGAGGGGCATCAACCTGCTGTGGTAAATGTTTTGTCCCATTTGGGGCAGGTTTGGGTATAAAGGTTCTCACAAATAGAGCTTCTCACAACAAGCGTGATGGTTTCGGTAGGGAACGTGCCACCTTTGGGGACGACACGATATCCGTTGCCTCTTATTGCTTTCGAAAATTTTCTAGTGTCAACATAGAACAATAGGAGTGTTGTGTTTAATTTTGGAATTTTTCAGGGTTTGTTTGGACAATTTTATACATTAATTGTGTTTTCTAGGCATTTTATATGCATAATTCAAATTTGAACTACATGCACATGCTCCAGTCCATATAAATTGGTTGAAAAATCAAATCTGTGTCCTTCGGTGCATGCTTAGATCCCATGCAACAAATGGGAATGAATTTCAAACACGAGGGCACTATTGATTGCCAGCAAAACGTTGAGATACTTTGTTTTTAAATTATAGTAAATCGAAAACTCGTCTGAAATTCATGAAACTTGGCATGCTATAATGGAATGGCAACTGACATGTTGTGGTATTTTTCGTGTCCATTTTGAGAGAAGGCGCACTCGAATAATAGTCAACAAAGGCATTTTGAAGCAAATAGCTGCCACTGGAACATCTCAAACATTTTGTATAATTTAAATTGTGTGCGTTTTGTTAACCATTTACGTGATTGCACACCTCACTCTTTTAATGGCTAGGAGGTGTCGTGCGGATAGGCGCTTGAGTGCTTGACTAAACAGGAGGCGTGCGAGCTGTACTCCAATGCAAAGGCTAACCGGGAAGCGTGCGAGCTGTACGTCGCGCAGGCTCACCGGGAAGCGAGCCCTTTGACTTCAATGGCCGCCCGCCTTGCTCGTATCCTCTCAATTAATGGCGCCCAAGACACAGTTTAATACAGTTTTTAAATATAAAACACCCATCGCAAAAGTTTTAGTGAGAACACCCATATGCAAACCGACAACTTCCCTAGGAAGCCAAGGGAAATGTGCCTAGCAGGATTTGTGCAGCTCTTGATCGCAAACGTTTTAGTTAGAACACCTGTATGCAAACGGATAGCTTCCCCAGGAAGCCAAGAGAAAATGTGCCGAGCAGGATTTTTCCATCTCTTGATCGCAAACTTTTTAGATAGAACACCCATTTGCAAAGTGAGAGCTATGGTCTTCCCCCTTATGTCGAGGGAAAATTCGCAGTGCGGGATTTGTGCATCCCTTCAAAGCAAATGGTTTTTTTGGATGACCCGTGTGGAACCACGTACAAACAATTTGGTAAGATTTGCATCTGTCATATTGCGTAAGTTGCCATTTGTCAAACTGGAAAGATTGACATTTGTTGATCTAGTAAAATTGCCATTTGTCAATCCTTGTAACACTGTGATTTTTCAAAATATGCAGCTAAAAATCACTAGCACTATCTAATTTTTGCAACTAAAATTCAGTAATTAAGCATATATTTCATTCATAGATTAAGCAGTCGTTCTTAATTTATACAAACAGTTCAACTCGACAGCTGAACCGACCAAACTTTTCCCTAGTTGTTGCCAACCACGTACTGAAATAGCTAGTTCAACTATATATACTAGCTAATTTTAAGTACGTTGTACAGTTCCACCACATCTATAGTCAGATGAACTGAACAAAATAGCCCCTAAATACTACTACTACAACGGAGGGGCTTTGTGCTACTTTCAGCGGCTTCTCCTCTGCCGAGCGCGCTCAGTAAGAGGCAGAGGAGGAGCGTACTGACGAGATGGACAAATGCAATAGGGTGCCTGCTGCTGCTGCATGTTCAGCGATGCTCACCAGCTCGAACGCCCACTACCGCTCCAGACGATCCCTCTCGAGGAGGTTAGACTACTCGTAGATCTCCTGGTTCCTCGCCTTTGCGTCGGCGTGTGCTACGGCCACAACTGCGGTAAGGTGATACGTCTCCAACATATCTATAATTTTTGATTGTTCCATGCTATTATTTTATCTGTTTTGGATGTTTTATATGCATTAATATGCTATTTTATATGATTTTTGGGACTAACCTATTAACCTAGAGCCCAGTGCCAATTTCCGTTTTTCCTTGTTTTAGAGTTTCACAGAAAAGGAATACCAAATGGAGTCCAAATGGAATAAAACGTTTGCAATGATTTTTCTTGGACCAGAAGAAACCCAGGGGACTAGGAGTGCAAGTCAGAAGAGCCACGAGGTGGCCACAAGGGTGAGAGGCGCGCCCCCAACCTTGTGGGCCCCTCATAGACTTCCCGGCCTAGATCTTCCTCCTATATATACTCTTATACCCCAAAAAGATCCAGGAGAGCCACGAAACCACTTTTCCACTGCCGCAACCTTCTGTACCAGTGATATCCCATCTTGGGGCCTTTTCTGGCATCCTGCCAAAGGGGGATTCGATCACAGAGGGCTTCTACATCAACACCATTGCCTCTCCCATGAAGCGTGAGTAGTTTACCTCAAACCTATGGGTCCATAGCTAGTAGCTAGATGGCTTCTTCTCTCTCTTTGATTCTCAATACAAAGTTCTCCTTGATGTTCTTGGAGATCTATTCGATGTAATACTCTTTTGTGGTGTGTTTGTCGAGATCCGATGAATTGTGGATTTATGATCAGCTTATCTATGAATATTATTTGAATCTCCTCTGAATTCTTATATGTATTATTTGATATCTTTGCAAGTCTCTTTGTACTATGGATTTGGTTTGGCCAACTAGATTGGTTTTTCTTGCAATGGGAGAAGTGCTTAGCTTTGGGTTCAATCTTGCGGTGCTCGGTCCTAGTGACAGAAGGGGAACCGACACATATTGTATTGTTGCCATTGAGGATAAAAGGATGGGGTTTTCATCATATTGCTTGAGTTAATCCCTCTACATCACGTCATCTTGCTTAAGGCGTTACTCAGTTCTTTATGAACTTAATACTCTAGATGCATGTTGGATAGCGGTCGATGTGTGGAGTAATAGTAGTAGATGCAGAATCGTTTCAGTCTACTTTACATGGACGTGATGCCTATATTCATGATCATTGCCTTAGATATTGTCATAACTTTGTTCTTTTCTATCAATTGCTCGGCAGTAATTTGTTCACCCACCGTAATAATTCCTTTCTTGAGAGAAGCCTCTGGTGAAACCTATGGCCCCCGGGTCTATTTTACAACATATTAGTTTCCCGTCAACTTGCCAATTTCTGTCGTCATTCCCTTACTTTGCAATCTTTTACTTTCTGTTCCATCAACCAAAAATACCAAAAATATTACTTTATCGTTTATCCATCTCTATTAGATCTCACTTTGCGAATAACCGTCAAGGGATTGACAACACCTTTGTCGTGTTGGTTGCATGTTGGTGTTTTCTTGTGCAGGTATTCGGTGGCTTGTCGCGTTGTCTCCTACTGGATTGATAACTTGGTTCTCAAACTGAGGGAAATACTTACGCTACTTTGTTGCATAACCCTTTCCTCTTCAAGGGAAAACCAACGCAAGCTCAAGAGGTAGCATAAGGCTCTTTGCGTGCTCGATGAGGCGCTCCTCCTCCTCCCGTAGGAACTCGATGTAGCACTATAGGATCGAAAGTATGTCTAGAAGGGGGATTAGACTACTTGACCAAATAAAAATCTAGCCTTTTCCCAATTTTAAGTCTTGGCAGATTTTAACAACTTATCACAAGTCAAGCAATCAACCTACACATGCAATTTTAAGAGTATATCAGTGGAATGTAAATCATTGCATATGAAGGTAAAGGGGAGGAGTTTGGAGGGAGCAAACGCAATGTAGACACGGAGATTTTGGCGTGGTTCCGGTAGGTGGTGCTATCGTACATCCACATTGATGGAGACTACAACCCACGAAGGGTAACGGTTGTGCGAGTCCACAGAGGGCTCCACCGATGACGTTTCCACGAAGAAGCAACCTTGTCTATCCCACCATGGCCATCGCCCACGAAGGACTTGCCCCACTAGGGTTGATCTTCATGAAGTAGGCAATCTCCTTGCCCTTTGTAAGTGCATCTAGTGCCACCCCTAGTTGGTTTTGGAGTATTGACGACAAACCTGGTTGAGGGACTAATGTGTTTGTGAGAATTGCAGGATAACACATGTAGAAGTCCCTGATTGATTCGGTTTTCCTACCAGAGATGACCCCTAAAAATGTATGAAGACATTGAAGTCAAAGGTGGTATGTGAAGACATTCACATTGAAGACTATGACAAGAGAAGACATCGCGTGAAGACTATGGAGCGCGAAGACTTAGTTGTTCCGTCATTCTTTTTCTTCTTTGTTGAGTCATAGGAACCATCATACTGTTAAGTGGGGTCCAAGTGAACCAGTCAGAATGACTGAAGTGATGCTTAACCAAAATCCTATGTCTTTGAGCGAAGAAAATGAGAGCAAATCTTATCCAGAGCTGGATAAGTCAGCTTTGCTTGCAGCCCAAGTAAAGTTGACGTGTGTGTTTGAAATCTGACTGTTGGAACAGGTGTCAGTTCCTTAGTGACCCAGGGTCATTTCGGACAAATCAGGTCGGGTTTCCTAGTGGCTATAAATAGCCCACCCCCTACAACTATAAACGGTTGGCTGCTCAGAGTTAGTGTACGGCTTTTGTCATTTGAGAGCAACCCACCTCGAAGCCTTTGAGAGAGAATTCCTTGCGAGGACAAAGCCCTAAAAACCCAGAGCCAAAGAGTGTTAGGCATCACTGAAGTCTTCCTGTCTGTGTGATCTGAAGACTTGTTACACTTGAGGACTGTGAATCCTCCAGCCGGTTAGGCGTCGCGTTCTGAGCATCCAAGAGTCATTGTGGATCGGCGGTGAACAAAGTCTGTGAAGGTTTGGAAGTCTACCTTGAAGAATTACCAGAGTGATTGGGCGAGGACTGGGTGTCCTTAGCTCAAGGGGAATAAGGTGAAGACGTGGTCTTCTGAGTTGAATCTCAGCCTCCCTAACCAGACGTACAGTTGTCACAGCAACTAGAACTGGTCCAACAAATCATTGTCTTCAACGAGCCATTGGTTCCATCCTTCCCATCTCTTTACTTTCAGATTGGTCCTTGTGAAGTCATTGCCTGTCTGCATTATCTATTTGTCTTTGCTGTGTGACTGTTGTTCTGATTGGCTTCATACTATCTTCCATCCTGATCTATACTGCCTAGATGCAATTAGTCTTTGTGCCTTCATCTCATTGAATACTTGACTATGGCTTGCTTAGTGTAGTCTACCTTCCGCTGCATGGTAATAGGTTTGCTTCTATCGTTTGACTTTGAAACTTCCATGTTTTGATTTTTTTTATAAAAATCGCCTATTCACCCCCCTCTAGTCGATCACTAGCACTTTCAATTGGTATCAGAGAAAGGTACTCCCTTGTTCTGTGTGATTCGGTCTAACCACCTGGAGTTTTAGCTATGTCGACTGCAGGGATAATCAAAGTCTCCGCTGCGTGCCTAGTCTTCGATGGAACTGAATATCCCTACTGGAAGAATAAGATGCGCATGCATCTTGAAGCCATTGATGTCGACCTCTGGTATGTCATCAAGAATGGCGTCCCCAAGGCTGGTGAAGGTGTCACCACTGCTGATGTCAAGAAGTTTGTTCAACTGGACTCCACTGCCAAGAACATCATCTGTGGTCATCTGACCAAAGGGCAGTATGTCCGTGTGAGTGCTCTGGAAACATCTAAGCTAGTCTGGGACTGGCTCTCCAAGGTCAACGAAGGCATCTCAACCCAGAGATATCAAAGAATCAGTGTCCTTCGCAACCTCTTCAACCGCTTCAAGAGAAACGACAATGAGAATGTTCAGATCATGTTTGATCGACTCACTGACATCACAAATGAGCTTCAAGCCCTCGACTACTGAGATCACCAAGCATGAAGTCGTCAAGACACTCCTGAGATCACTTGATAGCTCATTTGATACCCTATCCCTGATGATTCAAGAACGCCTTGACTTCAAGACACTCGATCCATCTGACATACTTGAAAGGCTCAACACACATGAGTTTCAGCTGTCTGAGAAAAGAGACATCTATGGTCCCAACTATGGGCGAACTCGTGCTTTGAAGGCAAAAGTTGTTTCCTCATCTGAAGAAGAATCTGATTGCAGTTCGGATGATCCTGAAGACATTGGAAAGGAGCTTGCTATGCTTGTGAAGAAGTTTCAGAAATTCACCAAGAAGAAAGGCTTCAGAAAGTCCTCACGACCCAACTCAAGGAATGATGAAGCTTCTACCCATGACTACAAGAAGAGAACATGTCACAAGTGCAAGAAACCTGGTCACTACATCTCTGAGTGTCCGCAGTGGGACAATGAGAACAAGAAGAAGAAGAAGAAGAAGAAGATCAAGGAATATGATTCTGACGACAAGAAGAAGAAGAAATACTCAAAGTCTTCTTCCAAGTCTTCCTCAAAGTCTTCATCACACAAGAAGAGCTCATCTGGCAAGGCTCGTGCATTTGTTGGCAAGGAAATGGATTCAGAGGAGGAGTCCGCTTCTGAGGAGGCAGAGATGAAGTCTGAGGAGGAGTCCGATTCTGGCGTTGCAAGTCTGGCTATAGCATACGTTGCCAAGTCCATCTTCAACACTGAAGACAATGACTTCATCACCGACGCCGATGCTAATGACAAGGACAACTCCACTCCCACCTACTGCTTCATGGCACGCGGTGCCAAGGTAAAATCACGCACTACTCACTATCAAACATCTAGTGAAGATGACTCTGATTGTGGTTCCAAAACCAGCTACAAAACACTTGCTAAAATTGCAACTGAACAACAGAAAGCTATGGAACATATTCAAAAACTGTTAGACAAAAGCGATGACCTGTTAGACGCTGAAATGACTCGATCTCAGTCCTTAATTGAAGACATAAAAAATCATCATATTAAGTATGCGGAACTTGAAAGTCGTCATGAAACGCTCTGAACAACTCATGAGAAGCTTTCCTATGATTATCTTCAAAGGAAGCGAGATCTTGAGAAATTGAGAGCAGCTCATGAAGATCTTCAAGAGGAAAACGAGTCACTTCGTGCCAAAAAGATCAGTTCCGCTCAGGAAGGATTTGAACCACCATGTCTTAAATGCATTGAGCATGACAACACTACTTCTGTTGCTGGATGTTCTACTGCTGCTACTACTGCAATGTCTTCAACTGTTGATGTGGTAACTAACCCCTCTGCTGAGGATACCACTTCTATTGCTGATGAAAATGCTAGGTTGAAGACATTGCTTGAAACAAGGATGCACAAAAGTCTCAAAGGGCATCAGACACTATGTGATGTCCTCAAAAGGCAGATCCTGAACCAAAACCCTAGGAAAGAGGGTGTTGGGTTCGAAAGGAAAATGAATGCTGATGGCTCTTATTGGAAACCTGAGCAGTACCCCAAGACCACATGGGTTGCTGCAAAGGAACCTTCAGTGGATCCATCCACCCTATCTGGCTTCACTAGTGCTAATCCCATTGTTATTGATGAATCCTTTGATGCAAACTATAAACTGTTTAAGAATCAGAAGGGTGAAGTGTTTGCTAGGTATATTGGTACTAACTACAGGTATGGGCCACCAATGAAGAAAGTTTGGGTGCCGAAAAAGTGTTTGGATAATCTTCCTGTGAATGTCGTCATGACACCACAAGTGAAGAAGACAAACCCCATACCACAGGCTTCATATGGTCCAAAGGCTTCATACAGACAGAGGACTCACCTGAATATGAGCGTGTTTCATCAAACCGCCATGTTCATACGACCAAGAACTACTCTGCTTATTCTTATGAGTACTATTATCCTCCTGCAAGACTATTTGCTAGGGCTCCAAAGCCAAAGTTCTCAGATGTTGCACCTAGACTCATTGCTTCGAAGCCACCGTTGAAGATGTGGGTGGCTAAGAAAGCTTAACTCTCTTTTGCAGGGGAGGGTCTCTAGCCGAAAATCAAATTCGTCTGAAGCTATTGCTGGGGACCTTAAACATCTTGTAGGGTGCAAGATCAAATGCCCAAATGGTCTTATTATGTATTTTGTTCCTGAGTCGCTTGCTACTTTCCCTATCAGTCCTAACCTCGATCTAAGCTTTCATAATCCACTTGCTCGTCAAATGTTTATGCTTCAGAATTCTCTTCATGAAGCCTATCCCCCTAACTGCACTGTAGGGTATGACACTAGCTTCTTCAGAATGGATTATTGATAGTGGGTGTACTAATCACATGACTAACAAGCGAAGTCTTCTCATGGACTCAACTTTACATCCATCTGACAAGAGTCACATCACATTTGCTGATACTGGTAAAAGCAAGGTATTGGGTCTAGGTAGAGTTGCAATCTCAAGGGATCAACACATGGATAAAGTGATGCTTGTTGAATCCCTTGGTTTCAACTTAATGTCTGTCTCAATGCTTTGCGATTTAAACATGATTGTGATATTTGGAAAATATCGTTGCCTTGTTCTAATGGAATCTGACAAGTCTCTAGTCTTTGAAGGGTATCGGAGGCTAGGGCATGCTGGCATGAGGAACTTGCACACTCTTGCAAAGAAGAAGCATGTCATAGGCATCGAGGGCATCAAATTCAAGAAAGATCACCTATGCGGTGCCTGTGAAGCTGGAAAGATGACGAGAGCCAAGCATCTCTTGAAGACAATCATGACAATGACTCAACCCTTCGAACTACTACACATGGACCTATTCGGTCCCACTCACTACTCAACTCTTACTACTACCGCTTGTCTCTATGGCTTCGTCATTGTTGATGATTATTCAAGATATACATGGGTGCATATAATCCTCTACAAGATTGAAGTGCAGGATGTCTTCAGACGCTTCGCCAATCGAGCCATGAACAACTATGGCGTCAAGATGAAGCACATCAGAAGTGAAAATGGAACTGAATTCAAGAACACTGGCCTCTACACTTATCTTGATACTTTGGGCATCACTCACGAGTTCTCAGCACCATACACACCGCAGCAGAATGGCATCGTGGAACGCAAGAACAGAACACTTATTGAGATGGCCCAGACGATGCTCGATGAATACAAGACTCCAAGAAAGTTCTGGCCTGAATCCATTGATACTACATGCCATATTATCAATTGTGTTTATCTTCACAAGCTTCTGAACAAAACATCCTATGAGCTCCTCACTGGTAAGAAGCCAAATGTCAGCTACTTCAGAGTATTTGGTGCCAGGTGCTGGATCAAGGATCCACATCACACTTCAAAATTTGCACCGAAAACACATGAAGGTTTTATGCTTGGATACGGAAAGGATTCGCACTCCTACAGAGTCTTCAACCTCTTTCACTATAAAGTGGTTGAAACCGTGGATGTGCGGTTCGATGAGACTAACGGCTCGCAAAGAGAGCACCTGCCGAATGTGCTAGATGAAGTTCCATCCAGTGAAACCATCAAGCTTATGGGAACTGGAGAAATCATACCATCTAAAGCTCAGCCTGAAGAGGAACTCATCATCTCTGCACCTGATCAACCTGAAGACAATGCTCAGCCTGAAGACAATCCTTCTAACGATGACAATGATCAGCAAGAGCAAAATCTTCGTCCTATTAATCCTCGTGTTGCAAATGAAGTACAAATTGAGAGAATAATTGACAGCATCAATGCACCTGGTCCATTCACTCGTTCAAGGGCAACACAACTAGCAAATTTTTGTGGACACTTCGCATTCGTCTCAATATCTGAACCCAAGAAAGTTGATGAAGCCTTCATGGAGCCTGAGTGGATTCAAGCAATGCAAGAAGAGCTTCAACAATTTGAGCTGAATAATGTGTGGGAACTGGTCAAGCGTCCTGATCCTCGTAAGCACAATATCATAGGCACTAAATGGATATATCGCAACAAGCAAGATGAGCAAAGTCAAGTTGTTAGAAACAAAGCTTGTCTCGTTTCTCAAGGATACACTCAAGTTGAAGGAATTGACTTCGATGAGACATTTGCTCTTGTGGCTAGGCTTGAAGCTATACGCATACTACTGGCCTATGCAAATCATCATAACATTCTTTTGTATCAAATGGATGTGAAGAGCTCTTTTCTCAATGGCAAGATTGAAGAAGAAGTGTATGTTGCACAACCGCCTGGCTTTGAAGATCCAAAACATCCTGCCATGGTTTACAAGCTCAACAAGGCACTGTATGGCCTTAAACAAGCCCCTCGTGCTTGGTATGTGTAGCGCCCCGAGACCAATGTGCCAGGTGTCCTCCAGTTATTTGTTGTTGTTGCCTTGTCATTGTTTGCGTGTCATGCATTGCATATCATGTCATCATGTGCATTTCATTTGCATACATGTTCGTCTCATGCATCTGAGCATTTTCCCCATTGTCCGTTTTGCAATCCGGTGCTCCTATGTCATCCGGTGTCCCTTTCTACCTCTTTTCGTGTGCGGGTGTTAAACATTTCCGGCTTGGACCGATACTTGTCATGCGGCCTTGGTTTACTACCGGTAGACCGCCTGTCAAGTTTTGTATCATTTGGACTTCGTTTGATACTCCAACGGTTAACCGAGGGATCGAAAAGGCCTCGTGTGTGTTGCAGCCCAACACCCTTCCAAAGTGGCCCAAAACCCACTTAAACCTGTTCCATCATCTCGGTCGTTCGATCACGATCGTATAGCCGAAAACCGCACCTCATTTGGACTTTCCTAGCTCCCTCTACCTATATATATGTGATCCCCTCCCCAAAAATCGCGGATGAAACCATAGATCCATCTCCTTCTTCGCCACCGGACATGTCCGCCGCCGCCGCCACGTCAGCGTGCCACCTCCTGCTACCCACTCACGTCGCGCCACGTCGCCACACCGGCACCCTCCACCGCGTGAGGCCCGTCCCGGCCCAGGGCGGGCCCTCCCCGCCGCCAACCGGGCCGCCGCCTCCCTTACCGCAAGCGCCGACTGCACCCTCGCTCCGTCGCCTTCGTCTACAGCGCTGCCGCCCGGAAACCGATGCCGGACCACCGCGCCATCGCCGGCGCCGCTCCTCTCCGGCAACCGTGCCGCACCCATCCTCCTACGACTCCGGCCAAGCCTTGCCGGTGCCGCCCCCGTCCTCCTCCAGCCGGACACGCCAAGTCCGGCGACGCCCGCAAGACCCGGCCAGCCTCGTCTCCCTCTTCCCCGCGGCAAGTCCTCCGGCGAACTCCTGTTCTGGCGATCCTCAAAATTCACGTGTGCTACAGTGTCGGCCCGATCTGGATCTGAGATCCGTTTGCCTCGGTTGATTTTTCTTCCCGTAACCCTAGACATTTTGCATATTTCATCATGCTGTAACTTTGCATCCGTAGCTCCGTTTTGCGTGTGTAGCATATCGGAATGTTCGTCTCAGAGAGTACATCATTTCATCACATTGCATCATTTTCATTTGAGCTCATCTTGATGGCCGAAATGCTGTTGGAAGAGTGCCATTTGAGATAATTGTCAGATCTGCTGCACCAAATAGCTATTTGTCATTTTTGCCATGATTATTGTGTGCATGATATGCCCATGAGCTCTACATGTGTTTTGTCATATGCTTTGTCATCTATCCAGAGGTGCCATCCATGTATTTTTGTGATGTGTGTGGTGACTAGCACAAGCTTGCAAAGTGGTGCATTTATTAATGCTGATTTTAGGGACTTAGCAATTCCACTAAGTCCTTGATCTGTTTTTATCAATATGCCATGTGTTCATGTTGTTTCCTAGTGATCCGTGCCTCTTTTGAGGATGATCAGTAAGGATGATTTGTTAAAATTGTGGTGCTCTATCCATCCGTGTCTTTGTTTGCAATTATGGAGCAACCTAGCTTGAGTCAATCGAGCTCTACTTTTGCTATTTCATAATTCCTGGCAGATTGTCTACTTGTTAGCGATTTTGCCGAGGATGTTGTTGTTGATCCGTGCATGCTATGTTGTTGTTCTTGCCATGTCTAGCTTATATGATGTGTATTCTTGATGGGTGTATGCTTAGATTGTTATGCCTTGCTTTGTAGTGAGTGCATTGAGATCGCAAACATGCCTACTTGATATCAGTTTTGCATGTTCCAGTTTTTCTCTAAGTCTGAGACCTGATTATGTTTTTGTCATGTTCACATGCTTGCAATTGTATTTTCTGATCCCTTTTGGCTCAAGGTCATTAAGGGACTTTTGTTAAGCTCTTTGAGTAGCTCCATTCCATGCCTTGCTTTGCCATGTTAAGTTCCTGCAGCATGTAGTTTTCATGCTCTAAAGTGTGCTATCTGATCTGAAATTCCAGGCTTGTGTTAATTTCACTAAGTCTGAAACCTATTTACCGTTTGCACTTTTGCCATGCTGGTTTGAACCTGTTAATGGATGAATTAGCCGTAGCTCAGTGTTCATGTTTTCTCAAGCATCATGAGTGGATCTCTGCCATGTATTTTGTTGCCATGTTGAGTGTTGTAGCATAATTATCTTGATGCTTTTAGATGGCTACTTGCTGTTTATCGCAGACCGTGGCCATATTTGAATTGCTTGCCATTTCTAAACTGTGCATCTGATTCCGGCGATCTTTATATCGATCTCAACCGAAATCATCCCCCCTTTCCAGTGGCACTCTTGGATTGCCATGTTGAGGCCAGGTTCAATCATTCCTTTGCAAATCATGCATATGCATCGCATACCGCATCCCGCATATCATATCATGTTCATTGTGTTGGTTGTTTACTATGTTGTGTGCTTCTTTCCGGTGTTTGCTTCTTCGGGTTGGTTCCGGTAACGTTGCGTTTGTGAGGACCCGTTCGTCTACGTCCGTTTGTCTTCTTCATGGACTCGTTCTTCTTCCTTGCGGGATTTCAGGCAAGATGACCATACCCTCGAAATCACTTCTATCTTTGCTTGCTTAGTTGCTCGCTCTTTTGCTATGCCTATGCTGCGATACCTACCACTTTCTTATCATGCCTGCCATATTGTTGAACCAGGCCTCTAACCCACCTTGTCCTAGCAAACCGTTGTTTGGCTATGTTACCGCTTTGCTCAGCCCCTCTTATAGCGTTGTTAGTTGCAGGTGAAGATTGAAGTTTGTTCCTTGTTGGAACATGGAGATGTTGTTCCTTGTTGGGACATGTTTACTTGTTGGGATATCACAATATCTCTTATTTAATTAATGCATCTATATACTGGGTAAAGGGTGGGAGGCTCGGCCTTATGCCTGGTGTTTTGTTCCACTCTTGCCGCCCTAGTTTTCGTCATATCGGTGTTATGTTCCCAGATTTTGCGTTCCTTGCGCGGTTGGGTAATAATGGGAACCCCTTGACAGTTCGCCTTGAATAAAACTCCTCCAGCAATGCCCAACATTGGTTTTACCGTTCGCCACCTAGCCTTTTCTTTCCCTTGGGTTCTGCAGACTCAAGG
>NC_057812.1:312605572-312728827 GCF_018294505.1 Triticum aestivum
GTGTTGGTCCAACTGAGCGATGTCCGAGGCTACCAGGGGCAACTCTGGGCTGGCTTACCCGACGTCTGGCTCATCCGGTGTGCCCTGAGAACGAGATATGTGCAGCTCCTATCGGGATTTGTCGGCACATCTGGGTGGCTTTGTTGGTTTAGTTTTACCTTGTCGAAATGTCTTGTAACCGGGATTCCGAGTCTGATCGGGTCTTCCCGCTAGAAGGAATATCCTTCGTTGACCGTGAGAGCTTGTGATGGGTTAAGTTGGGACACCCCTGCAGGGATTTGAGCTTTCGAAAGCCGTGCCCATGGTTATGGGCAGATGGGAATTTGTTAATGTCCGGTTGTAGAAAACCCGAAGTTGACCTTAATTAAAATGCATCAACCGCGTGTGTAAACGTGATGGTCTCTTCTCGACGGAGTCCGGGAAGTGAACACGGTGTTGGAGTAATGCTTGCCACAGATTGTTCTCTAGTTATGCGTTCACGCTTTGCCTTCTCTTCTCGCTCTCTTTTGCGAACAGGTTAGCCACCATAAATGCTAGTTGCTTGCTGCAGCTCCACATATTTACCTTACCTTACCTATAAGCTTAAATAGTCTTGATCGCAAGGGTGCGAGATTGCTGAGTCCCTGTGGCTCACAGATTACTTCCAAACCAGATGCAGGGCCTGATGACTCCGTTCCAGATGACGTGCTTGAGCTCAAGTGGGAGTTCGATGAGGACTCACGCCGTTACTACGTGTCTTTCCCTGATGATCAGTAGTGGTGCCTAGTTGGGGTGATCGGGACCGTATCACATGTTGGGTTGGTCTTTTATTTTGGCACCGTAGTTGGGCCATGAGTGATTGGATGATGTAATGCTATTTATGTACTTTGTTTGACGTGGCGAGTGTAAGCCAACAATGTACCTTCCCCTTTTATTATCTATATTACATGGGATGTTGTGAAGATTGCCTTACTTGCGACATTGCTTTCAATGCGGTTATGCCTCTAAGTCGTGCTTCGACACGTAGGAGATATAGCCACATCGAGGGCGTTAAAAGTTGGTAATCAGAGCCTTCCCCAACTTTAGGAGCCCCCTGCTTGATCGAATCGCTGGCGTTATTGAGTTTAGAAATGTTTTGAGTCATTTAGGATTATATATATCAGAGAGTTAGGACTTCTTTTTACTCCTCAGTCCCTTCATCGCTCTGGTGAGGCATCCTAACGTAGAGTTTTGACTCTTCTCTTCTCAAATTTCACGAATTGTTTTTTTAGGATCACGCGGGTATCTTGGAATCGTTCTGATGGTTTTGTGACGGGAACATTGTTCTTGGTGCCTTCTGACATTTAGGGGTTGTGGCAGTGTCCCGGGGAGTTGAGCTCTGAGGTGTTGTCGTCACAATTTTATCGTTGCAGTTCTGGAATACCTGAGTTTAGTTTCGCCGACATCGAAAATCTCTTTTATGCAATTGTTGGTGAGATAGCCTCGACGCCACCTAGTACTGGGGCGGAGTTCGGGAGTATTGCCATAACTCGTATAACGGATGCTTTTCGAAGGTTGAGGTAGATGATTTCCGAAGGTTTCTTGGTTATGTGTTGAAGGATGGATACAGCTGGATGTAGGATTTGCTAGTTTTGGGTGAGATATTATGCTTCCCCTGTATCCCCAACACCTGATTGCATAACTGGGAAAATTTCGAGAGTTTATAAGTGGGAATTCAAGTAGCTCTTAGGATATCTTTCCGTCAGATGTATGATATGAAATTGGGGTTCGACGTCTAGTGGTCTGCCTATCCACGGTCGGTTTTACAGTGGTCTCGTTGTGTCTTAAAGAGTCCTCGTCCATGCCGACTCGGGGACGCTTCGTATGTCATGTGCACTACCTTGTACATGATGGCGATGTACGATCGAGCCCGTGTAGGCCCCACCACGAAAACTTCGGACGAAATCTCTATCATATGTTTGTTCCGGCTTATTCTGCAAGCCAATCCTTTGTTTTGTTTTGAGTTGTGGTATTCGAGTTGCGACGAAGTCAAAGGAGGATTCCATCCCTTTTCTAAATGGTGTTCTCATACTCCGATGTGGATACCAATCCTTCTTGATCATCGAGATTGTGCTGTCAATCCTTTTCAACTGGCATGTTTCTCTTCAAGTGGATCCGATCATTTCAACTTCCGCAAGATCAATTATCACCTCTTCTCAACGGTGTTTATTTCATCCGTCTCCAAGTTGTCTTTGTTTTTCCCGCCCACCCACCCTTTTTCATTCAAGGATTCGGATTTCTGAATCAATTATCATGTGATTGATGAGAAGTCTCTCCATTCTTTTCCGTCAATAGTCTTACCCGGTGGTTCACTTGAAGATGCTCTACTGGTTCATCATTATTCATTCTCTTTTCTTCTCCGATGGATCCGATCCAAGCTTTGTCGATCATACCATTTCCTTGGTTCAAATGTTTTCTCGTGCCGGTGCACCTCTTAATCATCCATCTCTCGCTATTCAATCGTTCCGGAGTACTCAAGATATCTCGAAGATTCATGTTTCCACTTTGCATTCGTTCGTGGTTTCAATTCTACCAGTGGTACGTTGAAGACCTTCTCAAGTTTGCGCTATATCTCTCTTAATCCTTGTTACGAGAATAAGTAGTGTGCCAAATCGTTGATTGTCATCAATTTAATTGGTGAAGGATAAGCATAATGTAATTTTTATTCTTGTTTCATCCAAATGATTAATTCCCTATTCCGGAGGCTCGTCAAATTCTTGATCTCAATTGTTCATCTTCTCTTTTCCCGGAGTTCCAACCTTTTTTTTCCACTATTTCATCACGGAGATCCATCTAAGTCATTACAAGGATTCAGCTTGTGCTTTCAACTTCTCTTTCTTTCGTTTGATCATTCTTTCATTACCGGAGTTCTTCATGGAGGCTCAACATGATGGTTCATCAAATATTTAATTCCTTCTCGAATCGTTCATCAAGATTCTTTTCTAAGGGGCTTAAGTTTCTTCATCTTGCAATCCGGAGTGCAATTCTTTCTTCCATATCATTGGAGGTGGTATTATGTCATTCTTGATATTTTGAGCTCATGTTTCATGATTCACATATTGTTAAGAATGAGGTATTTTAAATCCATCAACCTATTCGTTGGAATTATCTTGGGTTATATTTCACCTAGAGCATTCCCTAAGGATTGTTGCTACCTATGGTGCTCATAAATGACCCAAGTTCTTCTTTCATCCTTCCGGTGAAATAAGTTTCTTGTCTCCTTGCTCATACCAATCCAATTCTTTTTCCCGTGAGTGGCAGGTTGTCACCTCATAATCTGAGATGTATTCCATAAGACCATATCAAGCTTATTCTTTTCGTTGTTGGTTTTTTTCCCAACAACTCCGTTCGACCCTTCTCCTAAGGATACCTTTTCAAGCTCTTTTGTAGCAGAAGTTGGCATTTTCTTCTACATTCTTTTGTCTCAATTATCTTTAGTCTATTCTTTCTCCCGGAGGTCTAGGGATGCGGCTCTTTTCACTCCTCAGCTCGGTTTGTCAAGATCATGTTCAATTTCTTCCATTTACAGTCGAAGTGCTGTCCAAATTATATCAGTCTTATTCCTTCTCTATCTTATGTAACCGGAGTGTCGTGTCCTCTGCTCAAGTTCTTTTCACCATATCAACTCTTGCATAAATTCTCAACCGGAGTGCTGCTCGAAGTTGTTCTTCCTTGTCCCTCTTGTCTAACGGAGTGTTTTCAACTTCGTTCATCTCCGTTGTATTCTTTTCTTGAAATGGCTTAATCTTTTTCAAGGTTCCTTGGTTTCACTCATTGGTCAAAGAAGCAACTTAGTTTTTACCGCTTATCTTCCTTTTTTCCATTGTCCCTCCGATGTCATTCTAGATCTCGGGACGAGATCCTCTCGTAGTGGTGGAGTGTTGTAGCGCCCCGAGACCGATGTGCCAGGTGTCCTCCAGTTATTCGTTTTTGTTGCCTTGTCATTGTTTGCGTGTCATGCATTGCATATCATGTCATCATGTGCATTTCATTTGCATACATGTTCGTCTCATGCATCCGAGCATTTTCCCCGTTGTCCGTTTTGCAATCCGGCGCTCCTATGTCATCCGGTGTCCCTTTCTACCTCTTTTCGTGTGTGGGTGTTAAACATTTCCGGATTGGACCGAGACTTGTCATGCGGCCTTGGTTTACTACCGGTAGACCGCCTGTCAAGTTTCGTATCATTTGGACTTCGTTTGATACCCCAACGGTTAACCGAGGGACAGAAAAGGCCTCGTGTGTGTTGCAGCCCAATACCCTTCCAAAGTGGCCCAAAACCCACTTAAACCCGTTCCATCATCTCAGTCGTTCGATCATGATCGCGTGGCCGAAAACCGCACCTCATTTGGACTCTCCTAGCTCCCTCTACATATATATATATGTGATCCCCTCCCAAAAATCGTGGATGAAACCCTAGATCCATCTCCTTCTTCGCCACCGGACATGTCCGTCCCGCCGCTGGATGTGTCCGCCGCCGCCACATCACTCCAGCCAATGGAGCGCCGCCACGTCAGCGCGCCACCTCTCGCTGACCATTTCATGCCACGCCACGTCGCCACGCCGGCACCCTCCACCACGCGAGGCCCGTCCCGGCCCAGGGCGGGCCCTTCCCGCCGCCAACCGGGCCGCCGCCTCCCTTACCGCGCACGCCGACCGCGCCGCCGCCCGGAAATCAACACCGGACCACTGCGCCATCGTCGGCGCCGCTCCTCTCCGGCAACCATGCCGCCCCCATCCTCCTCTGACTCCGGCCAAGCCTCTCCGGTGCCGCCCCTGTCCTCCTCCGTCCGGACACGCCAAGTCCGGCGACGCCCGCAAGACCCGGTCGGCCTTGTCTCCCTCCTCCCCGCGGCAAGTCCTCCGGCGAACTCCTGTTCCGGCGATCCTCGAAATCCATGCGTGCTACAGTGCCGGCCCGATCTGGATCTGAGATCTGTTTGCCTCGGTTGATTTTTCTTCCCGTAACCCTAGACATTTTGCATATTTCATCATGCCGTAACTTTGCATCTGTAGCTCCGTTTTGCGTGTGTAGCATATTGAAATGTTCATCTCAGAGAGTACATCATTTCATCTCATTGCATCATTTTCATTTGAGCCTATCTTGATGCCCGAAATGCTGTTGGAAGAGTGCCATTCGAGATAATTGTTAGATCTGCTGCACCAAATAGCTATTTGTCATTTTTGCCATGATTATTGTGTGCATGATATGCCCATGAGCTCTACATGTGTTTTATTATATGCTTTGTCATCTATCCAGAGGTGCCATCCATGTATTTTTGTGATGTGTGTGGTGACTAGCACAAGCTTGCAAAGTGGTGCATTTGTTAATGCTGATTTCACGGACTTAGCAATTCCACTAAGTCCTTGATCTGTTTTTATCAATATGCCATGTGTTCATGTTGTTTCCTAGTGATTCGTGCCTCTTTTGAGGATGATCAGTAAGGATGATTTGTTAATATTGTGGTGCTCTATCCATCCATGTCTTTGTTTGCAATTATGGAGAAACCTAGCTTGAGTCAATCGAGTTCTACTTTTGCTATCTCGTAATTCCTGGCAGATTGTCTACTTGTTAGCGGTTTTGCCGAGGATGTTGTTGTTGATCCGTGCATGCTATGTTGTTGTTCTTGCCATGTCTAGCTTATATGATGTGTATTCTTGATGGGTGTATGCTTAGATTGTTATGCCTTTCTCTGTAGTGAGTGCATCGAGCTCGCAAACATGCCTACATGATATCAGTTTTGCATGTTCCAGTTTTTCTCTAAGTCTGAGACCTGATTATGTTTTTGTCATGTTCACATGCTTACAATTGTATTTTCTGATCCCTTTTGGCTCAAGGTCATTAAGGGACTTTTGTTAAGCTCTTTGAGTAGCTCCATTCCATGCCTTGCTTTGCCATGTTAAGTTCCTGCAGCATGTAGTTTTCATGCTCTAAAGTGTGCTATCTGATCTGAAATTCCAGGCTTGTGTTAATTTCACTAAGTCTGAAACCTATTTACCGTTTGCACTTTTGCCATGCTGGTTTGAGTGCCGTAGCATAATTATCTTGATGCTTTTAGATGGCTACTTGCTGTTTATCGCAGACCGTGGCCATATTTGAATTGCTTGCCATTTCTAAACCGTGCATCTGATTCCGGCGATCTTTATATCGATCTCAACCAAAATCATCCCCCCTTTCTAGTGGCACTCTTGGATTTCCAAGTTGAGTCCAGGTTCGATCATTCCTTTGCAAATCATGCATATGCATCGCATACCGCATACCGCATATCATATCATGTTCATTGTGTTGGTTGTTTACTATGTTGTGTGCTTCTTTCCGGTGTTTGCTTCTTCGGGTTGGTTCCGATAACGTTGCATTTGTGAGGACCCGTTCGTCTACGTCCGTTTGTCTTCTTCATGGACTCGTTCTTCTTCCTTGCGGGATTTCAGGCAAGATGACCATACCCTCGAAATCACTTCTATCTTTGCTTGCTTAGTTGCTCGCTCTTTTGCTATGCCTATGCTGCGATACCTACCACTTTCTTATCATGCCTGCCATATTGTTGAACCAGGCCTCTAACCCACCTTGTCCTAGCAAACCGTTGTTTGGCTATGTTACCGCTTTGCTCAGCCCCTCTTATAGCGTTGTTAGTTGCAGGTGAAGATTGAAGTTTGTTCCTTGTTGGAACATGGAGATGTTGTTCCTTGTTGGGACATGTTTACTTGTTGGGATATCACAATATCTCTTATTTAATTAATGCATCTATATACTGGGTAAAGGGTGGAAGGCTCGGCCTTATGCCTGGTGTTTTGTTCCACTCTTGCCGCCCTAGTTTCCGTCATATCGGTGTTATGTTCCCGGATTTTGCATTCCTTACGCGGTTGGGTAATAATGGGAACCCCTTGACAGTTCGCCTTGAATAAAACTCCTCCAGCAATGCCCAACATTGGTTTTACCATTCGCCACCTAGCCTTTTCTTTCCCTTGGGTTCTGCAGACTCAAGGGTCATCTTATTTTAACCCCCCGGGCCAGTGCTCCTTTGAGTGTTGGTCCAACTGAGCGATGTACGAGGCTACCACGGGCAACTCTGGGCTGGCTTACCCGACGTCTGGCTCATCCTGCGTGCCCTGAGAATGAGATATGTGCATCTCCTATCGGGATTTGTCGGCACATCTGGGTGGCTTTGCTGGTTTAGTTTTACCTTATCGAAATGTCTTGTAACCGGGATTCCGAGTGTGATCGGGTCTTCCCGCTAGAAGGAATATCCTTTGTTGACCGTGAGAGCTTGTGATGGGCTAAGTTGGGACACCCCTGCAGGGATTTGAACTTCTGAAAGCCGTGCCCGCGGTTATGGGCAGATGGGAATTTGTTAATGTCCGGTTGTAGAAAACCCGAAGTTGACCTTAATTAAAATGCATCAACCGCGTGTGTAACCGTGATGGTCTCTTCTCGGCGGAGTCCGAGAAGTGAACACGGTGTTGGAGTAATGCTTGCCGCAGATTGTTCTCTAGTTATGCGTTCGCGCTTTGCCTTCTCTTCTCGCTCTCTTTTGCGAACAGGTTAGCCACCATAAATGCTAGTCGCTTGCTGCAGCTCCACATATTTACCTTACCTTACCTATAAGCTTAAATAGTCTTGATCGCGAGGGTGCGAGATTGTTGAGTCCCTGTGGCTCACAGATTACTTCCAAACCAGATGCAGGGCCTGATGACTCCATTCCAGATGACGCACTTGAGCTCAAGTGGGAGTTCGACGAGGACTCACGCCGTTACTACGTGTCTTTCCCTGATGATCAGTAGTGGTGCCCAGTTGGGGCGATCAGGACCGTGTCGCATGTTGGGTTGGTCTTTTATTTTGGCACCCTAGTCGGGCCATGAGTGATTGGATGATGTAATGCTATTTATGTACTTTGTTTGACGTGGCGAGTGTAAGACAACTATGTACCTTCCCCTTTTATTATCTATATTACATGGGATGTTGTGAAGATTGCCTTACTTGCGACATTGCTTTCAATGCGGTTATGCCTCTAAGTCGTGCTTCGACACGTAGGAGATATAGCCGCATCGAGGGCGTTAAAGTATGGCACACTCAAAGACTTCCTGAAGAGCAAAGGCTTCAAACCTGGTTCCCTGGATCCCACACTCTTCACGAAGACATATGATGGTGAACTGTTTGTGTGCCAAATATATGTGGATGACATTATCTTCGGCTGCACCAACCAGAAATACAGTGATGAGTTTGGATATATGATGCAAGAGCAATATCATATGTCCATGATGGGTGAGCTGAAGTTCTTCATTGGTCTTCAAATACGACAGCAGCGCAACGGCATCTTCATATCTCAAGAGAAATGCCTCAAAGATAGCCTGAAGAAGTTTGGAATGCAAGACTGCAAAGGTTACACGATGTCAATGCTAGCTAAACACCATCTGGGTCCCGACGATAATGGTAAAGAGTTCGATCAAAAGGTATGCCGCTCCATGATTGGTTCTTTGCTTTATTTATGTGCATCTAGGCTAGATATCATGCTTAGTGTTTGCATGTGTGCCCGATTCCAAGCGGCACCAAAGGAATCGCATCACTTAGCTGTGAAGCGAATTCTTCAATATTTGGCTCACACCCCAACACTAGGATTATGGTATCCAAAGGGCTCAGAGTTTGATCTAGTTGGATTCTCGGATGCTGATTATGCTAGTGACAAGGTGGATCGCAAGTCTACATCAGGCACATGTCACTTTCTGGGACGATCACTTGTATATTGGTCTTCAAAGAAGCAGAACTGTGTATCTCTCTCCACTGCTGAATTTGAATACATTGCTGCTGGATCTTGCTGCGCTCAGCTTCTATGGATGAAGCAAACACTCAAAGACTATGGCATTCATCTGAAGCAAGTGCCACTCTACTGCGACAACGAAAGCGACATCAAGGTTGCTAACAACCCAGTTCAGCACTCGAAGACAAAGCACATTGAAATTCGTCATCACTTTCTCAGAGATCATGTCATGAAGGAAGATATTGATATCATACACGTCAACACTGAAGAGCAACTGGCAAATATCTTCACAAAGCCCTTGGATGAGAAGAGGTTTTGCAAGTTACGGTGTGAGCTAAATATCTTGGAATCCTCAAATGTCCTGTGATCAGGCACACATCCTAACACTTATGCATGTTGATGACTTAGATGTGCAACACACGAAGTAAAGTATGTCTTCAATCAATGAATACTTACATTCTGAGTGTGAATACATTAACGTGGAAATTGACTTCGGAGCGCCACGATAATTGTGCGCCGTGTCTGGGTCTAATACTTCCTATACGGTGGGTAACGCCACCACCAAATTCTTCCCTTAGAAGTGTTTTTCACATGGTGTTACATTTGCAAAGTCTTCGCATTTTGTTTGTCTTCAATGTTAACATGGCCTCATGTTTATCTTCAATGTACTGATTTGGTTTCTGTCCTCTACAACATTCACTTATAGCTATGTCTTCTTGTTGAATCTTTTGAACTAAGTGAATGTGATCGGACCCTAACCTCTCTATGCTTTCGTCTTAAGTCTCTCTATCCAAATCATATGCATTCTATTGAAACTATCAAAACGTCTTCTCTGCGTCCTTGTCAGCAAAAGACACAGAGACAAACATTAATCTGTTTTCAATGCTCAATCCTTTCTGCCTGAAACCCGGAGAAGTGGGAACGACCACCTGACAATCCAGGCATGCGTGGGAACGTGGAACAACCTCTCATGTGTTGCATGATTGCCACGTGTCCTTCAGATGTGAATCACCAGGGGCACCTGTGTAATAGCAATGTGTTGTCCATGTCCCTATAAATGCAAGCCTCACCCCAGTCATTATCTCTTCTTCCACTCTCGCACAAACCCTAGCGCCACCACTAGCCCTCGACGATGCTGGCGACGAAGCGTTTAGCTGCCGCGACCTCACCGACGCCGTCCTCACGCTAGCTGCGGACATCGTCTTCTCCGCCGTCGCCGTAGGTGTCCTCCGTCGCCAAGTTAGGGCACGGAAGATCGAACTGCTCGGCCTCCTCTCCCACTCCGTCTAGCAGTTCCTCATGTGGTAAATAAAACCTCCTTTTTACAGTCTTTTTGATCGGATAGATTCATCCTTTTTAACCACAAGTAGTTTCTATTCACACCAGTTGGATCTATCTCATACTGCATCTCATAACCTGCCTAGTATGTTCACTTATGCTTCACAAAGTAGTTAGATTCCTCACTTGTACTTATTCATGGATTCGTACAAATCTAGAACCAACTCTCTACCTATGAGTGAATGTCTTCGCACTATGAGGTCAATGTCTTCTAAACTGATTTATCTTCAAAATCTTCTGAGAATGCATATGACCTCTTCCCCTTCCCTCGCACCTTTAATGCTGCCACAGGTACATGTCTGTGGGAGAATCCCTTGGTTCTCATAGTCTGCATTCATTTGCATAGTTCTTACATCATCATATAAATTCTCCTGAAGCCAGTTCTTGTCTGACCAGTAGACGGAAGACTTTGACAGTTTTTAAGCCTTTCAGTCTAAACTTCATGGCAACGGAGAAATCTGCAAGGAAGGGTGGCAGACAGCACCGTGGAAACACCTCAAGAGATTTGCCTCCTGACCTCTATGAGCTGTACAACACAGATCCAGAGGAGGACTACAATCAGCAGAAAACCCGAATCCAATGGATTCGAAGATATTGGGCAGAACAATGGTACAAGTACAGGTTCGTGACCCAGGAATATGCTGAGAAGAATGCCATCAAGCGACCATGGGGAGACATCTTGTACAGAAATCTTCAACCCAGGTCCAGAACTGAAGCCATTAAACAAGGCTTCTATCCTTGCATGGTCTATGGACCACAGCCTGTAGATGCAGACCCATCTTCATTACTATGGTGCCGTGACGACAATCTCTTCAAGTGCAACTTCCAGTTTGCCAAGAACTCGGCCAAAGAAAACAAGAAGTCACAGGGATTAGACTTCAATCCAGGCCCCTCTGCTCCTCGTGCTAACGGCACACGCGAAGCCGAACCCAATCTGGTTGGGCCCTTCTATAACTTAGAAGGTCTCATCACTCACATAAAGGTTCAAGGGGCAGTCATGGATCAACCTGCAGACGACGCTGATTCTGACGAAGCGCCTGCACCACCGAAGCCAAAGAAGCTGAAGAAACCTAAAGCTTCGAAGCCTTCCCCTGCACCAAAGGTTTCACGGGCGAAGCCTCTGGCCACTGCACCTCCTGAAGACAGTGTGCAGTCCGAAGATCTCTCACGCATCTCCAAGCCCACCAAAGTGAAGATGCCCATGCAACCCACTAGCCAAGCATTGACCCCTGCTGCTATTCTGCGCAACGAGAATGACACCATTGATCTGTCCAGCGACGACGATCTTGGCGATGACGCTCTTGAGCAGCTGATCAGGAGCAAGCAAGAGGCGGAAATCTTCAATGACCTTCCTCTCTTTGATGTGGAAATTTTAAACAAGTTCATTGATGAGTGGTTTGACAGCCCAAATGTTAGCTTTGATGATCTCCAGCTTCCCATTGGCCTCAGCGTCGCCTTCCACGGAGCCATTGTTGTTGACCTAACTCTAGCTCAGAAAATTGTTGAGCTGAAGCATAAGATAGATTATGAAAAGGCTCAGTTCAAGAAGCATATGGCCAAGCTCAATGTTGAAGACATTTAGAACTTCCAGGTCATGATGCATGAGCTCAAGGAAGCATTCCGCACGAAAGGCGAAGAAGCCAAAGGTTCTCGTGAGCGCATGAAGGATCTTGGTGCTAAATGTGTTCAGGGATACAATGAAGCTGAAAAGCGCAAGGCTTTGGGGCGACCAGGCATTGACCCCCGAATGGCGGCCAAGAAGAAGAAGAAGCCAGCTGTGGCAGAACCTGAAGCACCAAGGCAGGAAATACAGCCAATTGTCTTCCCAGCCAGTATGATAGGCGCGAAGCCTAAGGTCCCCACAGTGGTTTCAGAACACAAGAAAACAAGGGCGGCTAAAGCCGAAGCAAGAAAACGCAAGACCAATGCCACCACTGATGATGCTCCCCCAACCAAGAAACGGAAAACCAAGAAGAGAGACCGGGCTGGTCCCACTGAGCCCCTTGATGTCGAGCCAATCTCAGTGGCTCGTCCTGCGTCTGAACATCAAGAGTGCCAAGTGATAGTTCATGAGCCTGCTTCCACAGAGGCTCCTGAAGCTGAAGACAATCCAGCTGTTGACCCCGCTGCAGCTGAAGACATTGGTCCTCATGACAATGTTGAAGATGATGAAGTCCTTCCTCAGATCGAGCACAATTTGGTATCATCGCCTGTGCTCACGCACATCAAACTCATCAGCATTGGTCGTCCTCTGACGCGAACTGCCTAGGATGCATCATGGGCTGATCACCCACATCAACAAGACACCCCAAGTTCTCCCCAACCACAAGTCACCTCACCCGTGCAAGATGACAATGACTTTGAGGCCCAGCCAACTTCATCTCCACAAGCGTCGCCAGCATTACGCAGGCTTCGCAAAGGACCAAGGCCCCAAGTCCCTTCCACTGTGCATGTTTCTGAGTCTGAAGCCAAAACAACTGAAGATATTCCAGTTGCATCGGCCGATGAAGAAGAAGAACCAAGAGTTGAAGTAGAAAGAGTCGCTACACCCCCGTCCCACCAAGATGTTGTTCTCAAGGAGAACGTGTCCGACCCTCCAGCTCCTGAAGTGGAGGTTAACAATCCTGAGGCGGACACCAACATCAACACTGAAGCCAATGACGTTGTCATGGCTGAAGCTAATGTGGTGCCTGAAGCTCATGTTGTGCCAGAAGTGCATGCACCTGAAGCCACTGCAGCGCCCGAAGCCAATACTGAAGCACTTGAAGCCACTGTGGCCCCTGAAGCCCATGTCAACGATAATGCCAATGCTCCTGTACCCCCTCCAAGACCTCATACAATTGAGCTGGCATTTGATCGTAGTCAGCCTGTTATGGTCCGATGGCCCATTCTGGTTCCTCCACCTGTTGCGGGTCCACAATTTGACTATCATGTCGAGCACAGATCTCAAGTCCAGAAGCCCAAGCCAAGACTTCCACGATTCCCAGGCACTTCAACTTCACATGGGGTCTTCAATGTGAATAGCTTCATGGCACATAACACCTTCTTCAACAGCGCCAAGAACCCTTACACCAAACCTCGCATCTCATTGGATCGGTTCTAGAGCTATCAGCAGTGCAGCTACTATTCCTGCGTCTTATACAATCAGGGGCGCATATTTCCACAAATGCGTCTCGACACTGAAGTTATAGCTGGTCTGCCCTGTCTAGAAGAAGTGTTGGATTGCTTCAGAGACGCTGGACTCCTGCAGTTTGTCACAGACAAGGAACACTGGAATGAAGAGCTTCTGCTACAGTTCTATGCAACTCTTCACATTCGAGGCTACAACAGGGATCCAAAGACTTGGGTCCTTGAGTGGATGACAGGCAATGTCCATCATGAAGCCAAAGCTCATGATATCATTGAGCTCACAGCCTGCCCACTCCTGGTGAATACTATGAACCAGGTTGTCAACAACACCAGAATGCTTTGGAGAGCATTTTTCAGAAGCCAGAACCCAACATGAGCCAAATGTTGAGCATGATGAAGCCTTTGCCTCACGACGCTGACTACCCATATGAATTCTTTGTTGAAGACCTAGAGTATCTACCTCGCACCATTTATCATATCCTCAGAAAAACTCTATGGACTGTCAAAGGACATTCATCTGCAGCGAAGCTTTAAGGAGCAATGAAGACCTTGGTTTTCTATATCTTCAATGGCATCAGCTTCAATGCTCACGACTTCTTCATCAGGCAGTTGGCTGCATCTGGCTCCGACATTTTTGGTCTGAAGTTCTATGCTCCATGGGTAATGCGCCTTATCAAGCTTCACTCTGCCATCAACTATCAGCCGTCTGCGCGCAATCATCTTGTCTTCTTGCCAGAGGTTGATCTATCCGTTGAAGCTATTTACCCAGAGCCTGCTAAGGATCCCATTTATCTTCACAATGCTGATCACCAAAGCTTCACCCAGCCCATTGAAGGAGTTCAGGCAGTCTCACGTGTTTATCCCTTGGCTGGCAATACACGTGTCCCTCGCGCTCAAACTGACGCCACTGGAAGCACCATTGCCCAAAGGCCTCGGAGGCGATCTCGTGTTCTCAAGGACCGAGAGCTTCTCGTCGCACTACACCAGAAACAGGACAAGCATCACAACTGGCTTAAGCGTCAGATGCAAAGCCTCTTGGTGGATGTCAATCACATTCGCAATCTTGCCACCAAGAATGCCTTTGTTACTCATGAAACATGTCGGAGGTCTTGGAAGAGTTTGACATTGCTTAGTGCTGAAGCTGATCTGCAGGACGATGGCTTCACCGAAAGATTCAAGTTTGACTCAACTCCTCCAAGGAATGCTCACTTGCGTCGGACTCCCTCACTTGAAGACTCTGACTATTCATCCTCAGCTGCGACAGTGAATGCCAGAGTCATCGATGAGCAAGATGATGCAACTTCACCTCCTCCAACTTCAGCGTGTGTCGACACTGCACCAAGTTCTTCTGCACCACCAGACCTCAACGACGACCCTCCTGCCTCGCCTTGCATCTCATGGGAACGAGTAGGCGCTCTATGTCTTCAAACCTTTTTGGTCCTTACTTACAAAAGAGGGAGAATCATATGAGTTGATAGTCTTCAAGTGGGTCCATATGGGTGGTTTCTTTACTTTTTGCTACGTTTGCCAAGTGCTTACAACTCTCGCTTTTCGATACATTTGGTTCTTTGGGTTGTAACACTTAAAATTGATGGTCGTCTGCTACTTATGTGCTATTCTGTGATGCGATGATAACTTCTGCACTTAGGTCATTTTGCAGACGTCCATTTTTCATTATGCATGTCATTATCTTTGTTACATCAAATCATGCATGATGAATTGTCATCATAAGTTGAAGAGGATCTCCACAAGTACAACCTGCCATGTGCATTTGCATTCCAAAAGCAAATTACTTATATGCACATCTTCAGGGGGAGCCTTTGACACTTATGAAGACAATACCCTATCCTTTACAATTTCACATATTTTATTCCCCGTTGAAAACTTCAACCAGTTTGTCATCAATCACCAAAAAGGGGGAGATTGTAAGTGTATCTAGTGCCACCCCTAGTTGGTTTTGGAGTATTGACGACAAACCTGGTTGAGGGACTAATGTGTTTGTGAGAATTGCAGGATAACACAGGTAGAAGTCCCTCATTGATTCGGTTTTCCTACCAGAGATGACCCCTAAAAATGTAAGAAGACATTGAAGTCAAAGGTGGTATGTGAAGACATTCACATTGAAGACTATGACAAGAGAAGACATCGCGTGAAGACTATGGAGCGCGAAGACTTAGTTGTTTCGTCGTTATTTTTCTTCTTTGTTGAGTCATAGGAACCACCGTACTGTTAAGTGGGGTCCAAGTGAACTAGTCAGAATGACTGCAGTGATGCTTAACCAAAATCCTATGTCTTCGAGCGAAGACAATGAGAGCAAATCTTATCCAGAGCTGGATAAGTCAGCTTTGCTTGAAGTCCAAGTAAAGTTGTCGTGTGTGTTTGAAATCTGACTGTTGGAACATGTGTTAGTTCCTTAGTGACCCAGGGTCATTTCGGACAAATCAGGTCGGGTTGCCTAGTGGCTATAAATAGCCCACCCCCTACAACTATAAACGGTTGGCTGCTCAGAGTTAGTGTACGGCTTTTGTCGTTTGAGAGCAACCCACCTCAAAGCCTTTGAGAGAGAATTCCTTGCGAGGACAAAGCCCTAAACACCCAGAGCCAAAGAGTGTTAGGCATCACTAAAGTCTTCCTGTCTGTGTGATCTGAAGACTTATTACACTTGAGGACTGTGAATCCTCCAGCCGGTTAGGCGTCATGTTCTGAGCATCCAAGAGTCATTGTGGATCGCCGGTGAACGAAGTCTGTGAAGGTTTGGAAGTCTATCTTGAAGACTTACCAGAGTGATTGGGCGAGGACTGGGTGTCCTTAGCTCAAGGGGGATAAGGTGAAGACATGGTCTTCTCAGTTGATTCTCAGCCTCCCTAACCAGACATACAGTTGTCACAGTAACTAGAACTGGTCCAACAAATCATTATCTTCAACGAGCCACTGGTTCCATCCTTCCCATCTCTTTACTTTCAGATTGGTCCTTGTGAAGTCATTGCCTGTCTGCATTATCTATTTGTCTTCACTGTGTGACTACTGTTCTGATTGGCTTCATACTATCTTCCATCCTGATCTATACTGCCTAGCTGCTATTAGTCTTTGTGCCTTCATCTCATTGAATACTTGACTATGGCTTGCTTAGTCTAGTCTACCTTCCGCTGCATGGTAATAGGTTTGCTTCTATCATTTGACTTTGAAACTTCCATGTTTTGAAGAATTTTATAAAAATCACCTATTCACCCCCCTCTAGTCGATCACTACCACTTTCACCCTTACAAACTCCTTGGTTCAACTCCACAATCTTGACGGAGGCTCCCAAGTGACACCTAACCAATCTAGGAGACACCACTCTCCAAAAGGTCATAGATGGTGTGTTGATGATGAACTCCTTGATCTTGTGCTTCAAATGATATTATCCCCAACACTCAACTCTCTCTCACAGATTTGGATATGGTGGAAAGATGATTTGAGTGGAAAGCAACTTGGGGAATGCTAGAGATCAAGATTCTTGTGGTTGGATTGGAATGTCTTGGTCTCAACACATGAGTAGGTGGTTCGCTCTCAGAAAATGAGTAGTGGAAGGGTAGGCACGTTCTGATGGCTCTCCTCACAAATGGAGGATGGGTGGAGGGGTATATATAGCCTCCACACAAAATCTAATCGTTACACACAATTTACCAAACTCGGTGGGACCGAATACTGAAACTCGGTAAGATCGGTGAATGTTAGGCTTTTTGATGGGACCGACATGTCAACTCGGTGAGACTGATTGTGTTAGGGTTAGGGAATAACGTAATCTCGGTGAGACTGATCACACGAACTCGGTGAGACCGATTTCTATAATAGGCAAACAGAGAGTTGGTCAGGCAAACTCGGTGGGACTGATCGCTCATTTTGGTGAGACCAAAACGTTACAAAAAGGAAACAAAGAGTTTGCATTGCGAACTTGGTGGGACCGATCGCTCATCTCGGTTATACCGAAATGTTACGAAGGGAAATAGAGAGTTTGAAATCCCATCTCGGTGAGACCGAGATCCCTATCGGTGAGATTGAACTGATTAGGGTTTCTGGCTATGGCTATGTCAAATGAACTCGGTGGCGCCGGATAGATCAAATCGGTGGGGCCGAGTTTGACTTTTGGTTTGGGACATATGTGGATATGAGAAAGTGGTTGAGGGCTTTTGGAGCATATCACTAAGCATTTTGAGCAAGCAAGCCATTAAGCAACACCTCATTCCCTTTTAATAGTATTGGCTTTTCCTATGGACTAAATGTGATCTTGGATCACTAAAATGAAAATGTTGAGGCTCGAGCCAATATGTGTTCTTAGCATTTTGAGGGGTCCACATCTCTAGTCCATGCATGCCAATCATTGAACTTTCTGAAAAGATTACGTTGAATATATTAGTTCAATGAGCTATATGTTGTTAATAATTACAAAAACCACCCAGGGATTAGTTGCACTTTCAATCTCCCCCTTTTTGGTAATTGATGACAACATATAGATCAAAGCTTCGACAAATGATAAGAAGAATGAAATATATCGTCGCTTTGAGAAGTATGTGATAAGAAAGAGCTCACCCTAAATTTGTGAATTATTTAAAATTTGCTTTTGAATGCAAATGCACAATCGATTATGATCATGGATTACTCTTCCATATCACATAAATCTTGGTGGAGCGCTCAAAATGATAGAATATGAAATATGCACTCATCACCAAGACAAAGTGAATGATCATACATGAGAGATAGATAATAGCATCATTCAAGCACAAGCACAAGCATTAACATATGATATGATCAAACACATGACCATACAAGTATCTCACACACACAACCATAAAGTATCATCCAAGCAAGCAAACAAATAAGTAGCATATGAGTAGCAAAAGGAAGCAAAGCTCTTTCTCTCAAAGCCTATGATCTATACACTTTCTCCCCCTTTGGCAACAAGTTACCAAAAAGCTCGAAAATGCATAGTGCTATGCGGCTCTCTAAGCTTGATCTTTGGGAGGTGGCGTGGAGAGGACTCCTGCAACAAATGCATCTGTTGAGGTTGAAGGAGCTGGTAGAGTTGCAACTGGAGGGGCAACAGAGGTTGTGGCTGCAGGGGCTGAAGTTGTAGCTCTAGTATCTGCCACTAGCACTGTTGCAGACCTCTGCCTTCTGAGAACCCTTTGATATGCATCTGTAGTGGTCTTGTCACTCCTATCCTCAAGCTCTTCTGGGATCTTCTCCACAGAAGTCTGAATGTCTGTCACCTTGACATCCAAGTCATGAAGTTTGGTTTCAAAGATTCTCTCAAGACTCTCTTGATTCTGAGTCAGGGTGGCCAGTCCTTTCTCAATCCTCAAAGTATCCTGAATAAGATATCCAAGTTGGTCGTGCTTTGACATGAGAAAAACTTGTGAAGCTTCTTCAGCACTTGTCATCTTGGCTACCTTCTCTGCTTTTGCCTACTCTCTCTTCTCCTGAGGCTCTACTGAAGTAGGATCTGTAGCATCCATGACAACTATGTTGTCCTCAAAGTCAGGCCTCAAGGGAAGATGCTCTTTGTCCAACAGGTATGTGCATGTACCCATCTTGGAGTTGATGAGAATCTTGATGTGTGGAGCATACCCACATGATCTCTTCTGATCAGCAGCTGTCCTCTTGATTGTCTCTACAATCAGTGTCATCACTTTGAAATTCTCTGGCACATCAAACATATGCAGCAAATTTATGGAATGTCCTCTTATCATTCTGTTGTCACCAGACTTGGGCAACAGAGTGTGCCTGAGGATGGTATTGATTGTGGGCAATCCTGACAGAAGAAAATAGACAGAGCCAAACTTGTGATGTCCCAAAGCTGCATCTGGAATCTCCTTGTACATATGTGCCATGGAGTTATGTCCCTTCCTTGGCTTGGCTATGTCATCCTCATGCTCTTTAGGGGCATTGATTAGCTTGGCCCACTCAGCAACTATTGACTGGTACCTTGTACCTTCAAACAACCAAACAATCCTTCCATCTGGGTAGAAATGAGCTGTTGAATAAAATGGCATAATGAGCTCATCATTCCACTTAGTCAACTTCTGACCCACAAAGGCATCAACTCCATTCATCCTGACGCTCTCATGAACTCCACGGAAGTGGTCTTCATTGTTGTCAATGTACTTCTAGTCAACCCACTTCATGTCACATACAATGGGCTTCTTGTCCGGGAGCATGGTCTCATAGAAGTCCTGTTGTTCCTTAGTGTGGAACCTGTAATCTACAGTAGTTCTCCTTCTTAAGGCATAAGGATCTGGCTGTCTCCACAGTCTGAGACCTGCATCCTTCCTTATCTTCATGTTTTTCAGCCACTTGATGTGTATCATCGTGAAAAGGGATCTTGGGCTTTAACTTTCTGAGCACTTGGGCTACATCTTCCTCTTCTTCTTCAATTCCAGGCATTGGGGCCTTGTTCTTCTCAGCAACAGGAATATTTCTTGTGCTCCTCTTTGGTGTAGAGTTGGTGGCTGGAGTAGTAGCTTTGGGGTTAGTCTTGGGCTTTGAAGGAGCAGCCCCAGACTTGATGGCATCCACCATCAGCTTCTGAGTCTTTGATGCTGGTGCATCATCCTCTTCTTCTTCTTCTTCCTCATCATATTGAATCATCATTGAGGGCTTTCCAATAACTCTTGCCATAGTTTTCTTGGCCCTTTCCTTCCCCTTCTTGCCTTCACTAGCAGCCTCTTCTTCAGTTGCGGCTCCAAGAGTTGAGGCTCTGGCCTTTGACATGGGCACTCTCTTAGAAGGAGCCTTCTTGTGCATACCAGGCTTAGTTGAAGCGGTTGTGCCAAATTCCTTCTTAACCGCTTTCTTCTTGGAGCTGACCTCCTCCTCAGTAGCAACATAATCCCCATCCTCTGAGTCTGAGTTTCTCTTCTTCCTCTGCCTAGTAGCAGCCTTAGGCAGGTTGCTAGGAGTACTTCTGCTTCCTTCATCATAGCTATCAGAGGGACTAGTGCCCTCACTCATGTTAACTTGCTCCTCAGACGTGTTCTGGCTGTCACTCTGATCAGACATTTCTGACACTGCAAACTGAAATCTGACCCTGTGAATAGACATAGATGAGATAGAGTTCAGGGTGTGCATTCGGTTTTTTCGGTTTGATTCAGTTCGGTTTATACGGTTTTCGTTTATACGGTTTTTATACTTTGGTTTATATGGTTTTATACATAGATACGGTTCGGTTTTGGTAATAACCATTTAATTTCGGTTTGGTTTCGGTAATAACCAAAATAACCAAAGTTGACGCGAATTTTTGAACAATGCATACTTTTTTTATCACATGATTCAATCTGTGTATGCAGGTTAGTTTTTTCTTTTGAGAACTGTGTACGTAGATTAAATCATTAGATGGCAGACATGATTTGGTGTATTATGTACATACGACATGCACCATATCAAGGCAATATATGACCGCTAAAGCATTCACAAAGATGTATCTACGTACTAGCAAAATCTGAGGACAAGACAAGGAAAGAGCACCGCATGCACTAGCCTCTAGGTTTTTTACGTGGAAAAAATATGGCATGAAACACCAGAACGCTAGTTTGTAGCCTCCAGGCTCCTTTTTTTCTTTGGAGGATTAGCATCCATGCTCCTGGGTCCTGGCCCATGCACAACGCCAGCCTCTAGGTCTTATGCTAGGCAGCCCAAGGCCCAGGCCCAAGCACCAGGCGCCAGCGTGCACCAGCTGTGCCGCAAAATTTAGTACCACCTCGCGGAGCCAGCAGCAAGGAGATGGGTGGATCAGTATAAAAGGAGGGGGCGACGGGAGGGATCAGCTCAAGTCGTCGGCTGTTCAACACAGAACGAAGCTAGTTTCGGTTTATTTCGGTTTAACCGAAAACCATCGGTTTTTAACCCAAAAAACCAATTGTTAAATGGTTTCCAGATTTGGAAATTGAAACTGAACCTGAAACCTGAAAAAACCGATTTTTTGGTTCGGTTTGATTTTTTTGGTTCGGTTTTTGGTTTTCGGTTCGGTTTTGCACATGGTGAGATAGAGTGGATGAGCATCACAAAGTGCAGAGATTTTGCAAATCAATTGAGTCAAAAACTTACTTTTAGTTTTCCACAAAAAGCATTTCAGAGCTACCAATTTGTTAAACTCGGTGCAACCAAAGCAATACTGGAGTCTGAACTAGTGAGATCGGTTAGACCGAGACATAGTTCGGTGAGTCCGAGATTGCTAGGGTTTCACTGAGAGTTGAACTCGGTCACACTGATTTGCAAGTTTCGGTCAGACCGAAAGTTACAAGTGCAGTGACCTAAGCCAAATCGGTGAGACAGATTTCTACAACTCGGTCGGTCCGAGATGAGTTTGGCAGAAACCTAACCCTAAATTTTCAAATAAAAAATAATCTAAAGGAAGTTTTTGCTGGATAGGATAATCTCATACATGGTAAGAATCATGGCATTGACTTTGTGCTAAGAATCGGAGGTAAAGATTGCACAAAGGATCAAACTCATACCCTAACTTGGTGATGAGCTCGCTACAACGGCAACGGCGGTGAAGATTCCCGTTAACGGCGGCGGAGACCAGCGGCGGGAGGTCACTGGCGATGAGGAGATGATCTAGAGACCCCAGTTGGTAGAGCAGGACACGCGCGGGTGAAAAGGTTTTGGAGGAATTTCCAAAATTTGGCCCGCGGGTATATATATCCTGACCCTGTCGGTGTGACCAAGTGGAACAACTCGATGGCACCGAGATGCAGAATTGCAAGCGGTTACTGCAACTCGGTGTGACCGATCGGTTCTAATTGGTTGCACCGAGATTGAAAACCTAGATCAACTCAATGAACTCGGTATGACCGAAAGGGATGAATCGGTCAGACCGAAATACCCAGAGAGGTTTTGGAAGTTTAAGTCTATGACGAATCGGTGACTCCAAGTGCTCCTCGCCCAGAGGGTTCAAATCTGACTTGATCAAACTTGGTGATGTAGCATGAATAGAGTTTGAGACGAGAAAAGCATAGATAGCTAGAGGAAGTTCTTAGGAATTCTTGTCCATCCATTTGGCAAAAAGAAAAGACCAAACAATCAAAACAACAAATGGATGTCCTTGAATGAGAAAAAATATGCAATCAACATGCTCACACAATAAGATGGCAAATGAAATATGTGGGAAAGCATGCACAAACACTCTAGCATCTATCAAGCAATTGGCGATGACTAGGTCATCTATATATGAGTATATTGACTGAGGAGTCAAATGAGAACATTTGATCGTAGGTCATACTCATCGTTTAAGAACAAGTGGGGTTACCACTTTTACATAAAGCATTGTTGTGTTCACATCATTTAGAGTTGCTTTAGCTCAATTCTTAGAGTAAAGATCCCCTAGATGTGATATCCCCCCTAAGAGGGATGAACTAACCTTGGGTTTTGTCGATGATGACTTCATGTAGATGTTGAAGATGTGGATGCTCAATGTTGATGTAGATCATTTGGAGCAATCCGTTGGAGTGAGTTGCACTTTCAATACCTACATGGCTTAGTCCCAGAAGGAACGACCAAGGATATCCATATACATAGAGTGAAGTACACAAAAGATGATGTCCATGAAAGCATTAGGTTACCTTGTCCCATTGTCTTGCCAACAAGAGGGTTTGTGACTCCTTGAACTAGTGTAAGATGTGGAAGTTGTTGCACTTGTTCTCGCCAAAATGATATGAGTGAAGTATGTTGGCAGAGTCACCCTCAAGAAATCTCTAGTTGTTCTTCTTCGGGATCCACATCTACTTGATGGGAATCCTTGGAGTTGTAGTCGTACTTGATGAAATAGAACTTGATGTAGTCTTGGTAACCCACTTGACCAAGGCCTTGGGAGCTTATTCAAATGCATCAATCTCCTCTTGAAGCTTGTCCTTGCCTTTTAGCTTGTGGTCTAGTGGTGGAAGATCATCTTGAGCTTGTGTTCCCTTGAAAGTAGTGGGATAATACTTCTCTTGTTGAGGAATAAACTTCGTCTTGGGGTATTGATCTTCTTCCCACTCAACTCCATTGGCATTGAACTTTCGTTCAAAACCAACACCTTGATTCTTCCGGTGCCTTCCTTACTTGCGTACAATTTCCTCAAATTGTTTACTCCCGACAAGGCCCTTGTTAACACCTTTCTCAATAATTCCCTTCAATAAGCTATTTTCCTGCTCAGGTGTAACTTGGCTAAGAGAATCATTAGTGGAATCAAGAGAGCTACTAGAAGCAACAACATTGGATTTAGCATGATTGTTGTAACTACTAGAAGAAGAATCTTTCTTACTCTTGTTGCTAGATTTTACTTGTGGCATGTAAATAGACAAGAGTAAATGCTTGGCAATGTCAGAAGAACTTTTCTTACAAAGATCATCATTGATTGCTGTTAAGAACCCATGTTCTTGCTCTAGATTGAGCTTTTCAAAGCGTAGCTTCTCATGAGTCAATCAAACTCGGTGCGATCGATCACTCATTTCGGTGAGACCAAAACATTACGAAAAGGAAACAGAGAGTTTGCATTGCAGACTTGGTGGGACCGATCGCTCATCTCGGTTAGACCTAAATCTTACGAAGGGAAACAGAGAGTTTGCAATCCCATCTCGGTGAGACCGAGATCCCTATTGGTGAGACCAAACTGATTAGGGTTTCTGGCTATGGCTATGTCAAATGAACTCGGTGGCGCCGGATAGATCAAATTGGTGG
Organism: Triticum aestivum; assembly: GCF_018294505.1. Classification (NCBI taxonomy): domain Eukaryota; kingdom Viridiplantae; phylum Streptophyta; class Magnoliopsida; order Poales; family Poaceae; genus Triticum; species Triticum aestivum. Next base: position 312,629,506 of record NC_057812.1, read on the forward strand.
GGCCGAGTTTGACTTTTGGTTTGGGATATATGTGGATATGAGAAAGTGGTTGAGGGCTTTTGGAGCATATCACTAAGCATTTTGAGAAAGCAAGCCATTAAGCAACACCTCATCCCCTTTTAATAGTATTGGCTTTTCATATGGACTCAATGTGATCTTGGATCACTAAAATGAAAATGTAGAGTCTTGATCTTGAGCCAATATGTGTCCTTAGCATTTTGCGGGGTCCACATCTCTAGTCCATGCCATGCTAATCATTGAAATTTCTGAAAAGATTATGTTGAATGGATAATAGTTCAATGAGCTATACGTTGTTAATAATTACCAAAACCACCCAGGAATTAGTTGCACTTTCAAGCACGCAAGGTCATTGATGCATGTGTGGGCCTCCACCTCCGTGTCCCTCCTTCGGGCGGCGGTGGCGGAGCCGGTGATGATCCCGGCGGTCGATGGTGGGCTGGCGGCCACGGCGACCGATGATGGGGTGGCGGCCATGATGGCCACCTCCTGCCTCGTGCGGTGGTGGCGGAGCGGGTGATGGCACTGGCTTTCGACGGTTGTGTGGCGGCATCGGCGGCCGGCAATAGATGCCGACGGGAACCGACGGCGGAGCGTGTGGTGGGTGTTCTGCGCGCACCCAATAGGGATGCCACACACAGTACACTACGCCAAGGACTGCGCCACCGCCGTGGTGTAGCCTTCCAGCTGGAGCTGTCCTCTGATGACGGCGGAGTGGCCGAGTGACAAAGACAGACTGGTACCATTGGCGATTGTGGGAGAAGCAAACGAGATAAGCTACAGGGAGGGAGGGGAAAATGCGACGCAGGACTCGCCGACCGTGAGGGTTTATATAGCAGGCCGGTAAGCATTGGGATTTTGGGGGATTTCATCGAGTCAAGCGGGAAGCTTGAGCGGGAACCTGTGAGGTTGCACGGGAACGGGCTCACCGACGATTCATTGGCGCCACCGTTTGGGCAAAAGAATGCCCCCACGCATTGCGCTAGCTTGCGCTATAAGCCGACTGCGGCAGCGGGGTGACAAGATGTGTGAGAGGAGGACAAAACAACACATACACATAGGGTTAATACAAAAAAATGTTTGCGATTTAATTACCTAATGTACTCTCGTCCTGGTTTATAAGTAGTATTTAACTAATAAAATATGAATGCATGTAGCCAGAGATTATATCGTTGTATTGATATTTGAACATAGTTTCCAGTTATACAATTTTTGTAACATGCATTAACACTTTTTTGGTTAAATTAAGGTTATATACCAGCAAGCGTTTGCCCACAACACACACAACTTATTCCATCACAAACAACTCGGATGGATCAACTGCATGCCATGCATCACACATGCAACTCTAATCTGATTCATGCTTGATGTCTCCTACATCGCACGCACAATTCGTCTTATTTGCCATGTCTCACTGTGCCGGCCTCTGCTCGCGTCCCTCGACAAGCTCTACTCGCCGTTAGGCACCGCAGGGTGTGTGCTCGCCGTTAGGTGCCGCGGCGTGCTCTGCTGGCGTCCGTTGGCGCGCTCGGCTTGTGGAAAGCTTTTCCTTGCGTGTTCAACTGCTATATGCATATACATATATATGGTTGCTCGCCGTTGAGGCGATCGCGGAGCGCTCTGCCAGTGGTTGGGCATGCGCACGATCAAGTCGGGGCCCCCATATGCATGCGGTTGCACCGCGCGTGTTGCCACGCGATGCAGTTATGTGCAGCACAATGGTGTTACACGCTGCAAATTAGAACTGCCATCAGGGCCTGCAGATATTCCTTTCCGTCCGGCTTCTCCTTTAAGTCCCGTGGCCATTTGATGTCTACTACACAACCTTCTTCTTGTAGACGTTGTTGGGCCTCCAAGTGCAGAGGTTTGTAGGACAGTAGCAAATTTTCCTCAAGTGGATGACCTAAGGTTTATCAATCCGTGGGAGACGTAGGATGAAGATGGTGTCTCTCAAACAACCCTGCAACCAAATAACGAAGAGTCTCTTGTGTCCCCAACACACCCAATACAATGGTAAATTGTATAGGTGTGACGCCCCGAGACCGATGCTCTAGTTACCTTCCTTTTATTTCGTCGAGGTTGGGTGTTCCAATTGTTTGTTGCCGTGATCTTGATGGTGCCATTGTCATATTTTGTTTCTTGCATCATGGTCAACTTTTGGTTATATTGCATTGACATGCTCACCTTTGTCACATTGCATTTGTGCCTCTTGTCAATTTGCATTCATCATGTGCATTGTGGTATTCATCTCATTGTGCTTGCATTATGTTTGTAATGTTGCTTGGCTATGCATTTGACCCATGCATCATCACCTCCCCATTACTTCTTATTCCTTCCTCGATGCAAGTGCCATCTCTCCCTTCTCCATTAATGTTCAATCTTTGTCAATGAATCATGCACCATGCCTTATACCTCTCTGTCAAGATTCAGCCTTTTGGGAGTTGTTTTGGTTAGGTTCAAAAATGCCTCAAGTTTGAATTTTATTCCAACTTGTTTTATTTTTCTACCTCTAAAAATGCCCAAACCAATTTTATAAAATGGTGCATAATTCCAGGAGTCCATATGTATCCTTACTTCTTTCTATTTCTTACCCAATATCCCTGGCCTTTCCCTTTTGTTGGCTGTTTATTTAATAGGCAGAAAAATATGAAAAGGAAAAGGCCGAACTTACTCGCAGCCACCTGGGCCTCTTCCCTCCTGAACCGGCCCAGCCAGCCTCCCGCGGCCCAGCTAGCCCGCAAGCGACAGGAGCTTCGTCCTCCTGTACGGCAGGCCATCCAGAGGAGCCATGTCGGCACGCCCGATGATTTGACGGCCGTCCGGCGCCCCTAGCCCCTATAAATCATGTCCAAACCCTACCCCGGCCTCTCCTCTATCCATTCAGACCCTCTCCTTCCCTCAACGCCGCCTATGTAAGTCTCCACGCCCACGCCTTCGATGCGGCCGCCATGACCCGAGCAAGCAAGAGCTCGAGCTCGGGGTAGCTTCCTCGCTGCGCCTCCGACCCTCCGGCCACCGTGGAGATCCCCGAAGACCCACTTCTTCAACTACGTCCACGCACGCACCTCTACGGCCTATGGATCGACTTCCCCGACCCATCTTCTTCCTCTTCTTCCTGGACCCGAAGACCGGCAAGTTCCACGCGTCATCGCGCCGTCTCCTTCATCTCCACGGCCACAACTTCATGTCCTGTGGGCACTAGGTGAGCAGCTGCGTCGCCCAAGCCCTTTTTCCGCCTCATATTCATCCTCTAGGAGCCGATCCATCCATGCCAAACCCCAGCCACCATGCTCTGCTGCGGAATGGCCACGAGCGTCGTCTCTGTTCCGCCCGCGCCTATGCACACGCATGCATGATCGTCCGTGCGAGCACGCATCCACACATGCCTCCTTCCGCAGCTCTCCGCACGCGCACTCCCGCGCTCGATCGCGAGCCCGTGGCCCTGCTTCGTCTTGCAGCCGCCATGACCGAGGTGACCTCGAGCTTGTCCTTGAGTCTTCCCGCGCACCTAGCCTTTGCACGCGCACGTTCCGGCACCCCGCACCCTTGCAAGTATCCCACACCTCTGCAGGTGCTCCTCTCCTCCGACAGTCGCCGTCTTGCTCGCCGGTGTCGTCACACAATTCCTTTGTGTACGACGGAGAAGAAGGCCTAGCCTTTGCTTCCGTTTAAGTTCGGCCACGCCCTTATTTTTGCACAAACATTCATCAGCAGCGCACTGGTCAGGGCACTGATGTGTAAGCGGAGGGTCCTGGGTTCGAGTCCTAGGCGCCATAGTTTTTGCCCTGTTTTCAATTTCTTTTAGCACACAGCCACTTAGTCCTCATGCTCTTCTGGGCTGCTGCACTGCGCTGCAATCCGGCCCGCCATAGTTTTTGCCCTGTTTTCAATTTCTTTTAGCACACAGCAACTTAATCCTCATTCTCTTCTGGGCCGCTGCACTGCGCTGCAATCCGGCCCGTACATATTTTTTTCTGCTCTGTGATTTTAGCATTTTCTAGTGCATGCATATTTACAGGGAATTCCATTGTTTTGTATTGTTAATAACCAAATATGCATGCATCCAAATTAAACAAACAATACATGTAAAATGTTTAGAATTTTATCTAGTTTCACAATATCCAACTTTCATCCATGTTAAAATATGTAAACTTGATGTTTGCATTAATTTTTTTTGCACATATGTCATGTTAAAATGGTTTAATTCATAACTAAATAACTGTAGCTCGGGTTTAAATAATCTTTATATGTAAATGGGGTAGAAAAATGCCTAGTTTAACATGGTGCACTCTTCTTGCATGTTTAACAACTCTAAAATTGTGCTTAGGGCAGAACAGTACCATAACCAAAATATGCACATGAGGAGTTTCCCAGCCTTGTTGTTTGTTGTTCCGGCCTCATTTAAACTTGCCTAGATAGGTAGTTTCATTATGCTTCACCTCTTGCCATGCTAACAACATTTAATCTTGTTGGGTACATAAACGATAGAGAACTAAATAAGTCATGTGGTGTTTCGTCAATATGCAACGGAGTTGCATGTTGAGTTCCACTTAATTTGTAGGATTGTTTGTGCACTTTGCCATGCCATGCTTCATTATACCGGACATGCATCATACTTGATTGTGCATCATGTCGTGTTCATGTGTTGGTTGTTTACTATGTTGTTTGCTTCTTTCCGGTGTTGCTTCTTCGGGTTAGTTCTGATAACGTCGCGTTTGTGAGGACCCGTTCGACTATGTCTGTTTGTCTTCTTCATGGACCCGTTCTTCTTCCTTGCGGGATTTTAGGCAAGATGACCATACCCTCGAAATCACTTCTATCTTTGCTCGCTAGATGCTCGCTCTTTTGCTATGCCTATGTTGCGATACCTACCACTTGCTTATCATGCCTCCCATATTGTTAAACCAAGCCTCTAACCCACCTTGTCCTAACAAACCGTTGTTTGGCTATGTTACCGCTTTGCTCAGCCCCTCTTATAGCGTTGTTAGTTACAGGTGAAGATTGGAGTTTGTTCCCATGTTGGAACCTGGATATTTTGTTGGGATATCACAATATCTCTTATTTAATGAATGCATCTATATACTCGGTAAAGGGTGGAAGGCTCGGCCTTATGCCTAGTGTTTTGTTCCACTCTTGCCGCCCTAGTTTCCGTCATATCAGTGTTATGTTCCCGGATTTTGCGTTCCTTACGCGGTTGGGTTATAATGGGAACCCCTTGACAGTTTGCCTTGAATAAAACTCCTCCAGCAATGCCCAACATTGGTTTTACCATTCGCCACCTAGCCTTTTCTTTCCCTTGGGTTCTGCAGACTCAAGGGTCATCTTTATTTATACCCCCCCCCCCGGTCCAGTGCTCCTCTGAGTGTTGGTCCAAACTAGAGCCCTGTGCAGCACCCCCTCAGGGAAACTCGAGGTTTGGTTTTAGTTGTATGGAGCGCTCATCTGAGTGTGCCCTGAGAACGAGATATGTGCAGCTCCTATTGGGATTTGTCGGCACATTCGGGCGGTGTGGCTGGTCTTGTTTTACCATTGTCGAAATGTCTTGTAACCGAGATGCCGAGTCTGATCAGATTGTCTTGGGAGAAGGAATATCCTTCGTTGACCATGAGAGCTTGTGATGGGCTAAGTTGGGACACCCCTGCAGGGATTGAACTTTCGAAAGCCGTGCCCGCGGTTATGGGTAGATGGGAATTTGTTAATGTCCGGTTGTAGAAAACCTGAAGTGGACCTTAATTAAAATGCACCAACCGCGTGTGTAACCGTGGTGGTCTCTTCTCGGCGGAGTCCGGGAAGTGAACACGGTGTTGGAGTTATGCTTGACGTAGGTTGTTCTAGGATCACTTCTTGATCATAGTTGTTCGACCATGCTTTTGCCTTCTCTTCTCGCTCTCATTTGCGTATGTTAGCCACCAAATATGCTAGTCGCTTGCTGCAGCTCCACATCATACCCTTTTACCTTACCTATAAGCTTAAATAGTCTTGATCGCGAGGGTGTGAGATTGCTGAGTCCCCGTGACTCACAGATACTTCCAAAACCAGTTTGCAGGTGCCGATGATATCGTGCAGGTGACGCAACCAAGCTCAAGGAGGAGCTCGATGAAGATCTTGTCCTTTGTGTTGTTTCGTTCTAGTTGATCAGTAGTGGAGCCCAGTTGGGGTCGATCGGGGATCTATGTAGCATTTGGGGTAGTCTTCTTTTATTTTGGTTCCGTAGTCGGACCTTGTGTGTATCTGGATGATGTAATGCTTTATTCATGTATTGTGTGAAGTGGCGATTGTAAGTCAACTATGTATCTCTTTCCCTTATGTATTTATGGGTTGTGTGAAGATTACCTCACTTGCGACATTGCTTTCAATGCGGTTATGCCTCTAAGTCGTGCTTCGACACGTGGGAGATATAGCCGCATCGAGGGCGTTACAATAGGTGCACTAATTCGGTGAATAGATGGTGATACAAGTGAAATATGGATGATAGATATAGATTTTTGTAATCTAAAAATATAAAAACAGCAAGGTAACTAATGATAAAAGGGAGCGAAAACGGTATTGCAATGCTAGGAAACAAGGCCTAGGGTTCATACTTTCACTAGTGCAAGTTCTCTCAACAATAATAACATAATTGGATCATATAACTATCCCTCAACATGCAAAAAAGAGTCACTCCAAAGTCACTAATAGTGGAGAACAAACGAAGAGATTATTGTAGGGTACGAAACCACCTCAAAGTTATTCTTTCTGATCGATCTATTCAAGAGTCCATACTAGAATAACACCTTAAGACACAAATCAACCAAAATCCTAATGTCCCCTAGATACTCCAATGTCACCTCAAGTATCGGTGGGTATGATTATAGGATTTGCATCACACAATCTCAGATTCATCTATTCAACCAACACAAAGAACTTCAAAGAGTGCCCCCAAAGTTTCTACCAGAGAGTCAAGACGAAAACGTGTGCCAAGCCCTATGCGTAAGTTCACAAGGTCACCGAACCCGCAAGTTGATCACCAAAACATACATCAAGTAGATCACGTGAATATCCCATTGTCACCATAGATAAGCACATGCAAGACATACATCAAGTGTTCTCAAATCCTTAAAGACTCAATCCTATAAGATAACTTCAAAGGGAAAACTCAATTCATCACAAGAGAGTAGAGGGGGAGAAACATCATAAGATCCAACTATAATACCAAAGCTCGCGATACATCAAGATCGTGCCAAGTCAAGAACACAAGAGAGAGAGAGAGAGAGAGAGAGAGAGAGAGATCAAACACATAGCTACTAGTACATACCCTCAGCCCCGAGGGTGAAATACTCCCTCCTCGTCATGGAGGGCGCCGGGATGATGAAGATGGCCCACGGAGAGGGATTCCCCCTCCGGCAGGGTGCCGGAACGGGTCTAGATTGGTTTTCGGCTACAGAGGCTTGCGGCGGCGGAACTGCCGGAACGGGACTCTTCTGGCACAACTCTTTTACTCCAGGGGCTTCTTTTGGTCCATAAAAATCCACAAAAATTGGCAGGTCAATTGGACTCCATTTGGTTTTCCTTTTCTGCAATACTCAAAAACAAGGAAAAAAAGAAACTGGCACTGGGCTCTATGTTAATAGGTTAGTCTCGAAAATCATATAAAATAGCATATAAATGCATATAAAACATCCAAGATTGATAATATAATAGCATGGAACAATAAAAAATTATAGATACGTTGGAGACGTATCACCATTATAACCTTAGTCTCTTTAACCTTTCGATCGCGCCCCACAACACAACAAGCACACCCAAGATGACACATAGAGAGGCGATGTCTAGCGGTGCTCCAATGGAGTTCGGTGAGCATAAAGTGGAGACCCACGTGAGGGAGACGGATCTCTCGGTGGTGTACACCATCAACCCAGTTGTGGTGGATGACTACATCAATAGCGTTGAGCAGTTGCTTGCTCGAGACAAGTACAAGGTGGTCGGCATCAACCTCCAGTACACCGCCGGTCATCCCGACATAGATCAGAAGGTTGCCGTCACCCAATTGTGCATGCGCCATCATGTCCTCATCTACCACTACTGCATGGCCACAGAGCCTTGCGACCGTTTCAACAAGTTTGTCAACAACACCGACTACAAGTTTGCCATGGTGGAAACCACCGACGATGTAAAAGTGCTCAAGGTTACGGACTTGGCCTACAAGAACCTTTTGTCAAAATATATGAGCACTACAGGGTTTGGGGCAGCACGATGATGGACACCATGGTTGAACTCGTCTCGGCCATCATTGACCCCTACTACGAAAAGATGAAGCAGGATGCCCAGAGAACAAGTCCCATATCCTGGTACGGGGCCTAGATGCGGCAACTGAATGAACCTCACCTCAGGTTCGTGGCTAAGAGAGTGTACACATGCTACGAGATGCACAGGCGGATTTTTGACATGAGGAAGTGCCTCGTTACCCAAATCGACGAGTCCGGATCGAGCCACAAGCAGAGCAGGCGTCACAAGAAATAGATGACGATCAGATGATCATTTATGCTAGTTAATCATGTATGTAATATATAATTTACTTTATTGGTGTGTGGAAATGTCATGTGTGTAGTAATCATGTATGTAATTATGCATGTAATAGTTTACTTTGGTGCGTGCAAATGCCATGGTTGTAGCAGCCACCTATGTAAGTGGATGTTTAATTTGGTTATGCAACCATGTCCTTCTAAATGTGTATATGTGTGTTCATATATAGAGAAATACTATTAAGTACCCAGGATGAAGAATAAGTAATTCCTCACCCTAGTCAATCGACCGAGCGACAGACCGGTCCAACCAATTCACAATCGCTATAAGATTATGTTTCATCGATGTAATTTTACATCAATGAAAACAGTTGGGCGGTAGCTACACGCTAGCCCACTCCCCTGTGCCTTTTCCAATCAAAGGCGAGCACAGTTACAAAATAAAATTATGTGCGAGCAGTTCTCATTCGATGGCAACGTTCCTCTCTCTCCCCCGGCCCCTCCTCCTATCTCACGATTGCGGAGTCGGCAGCAGCGACGACACCGGAGGAACGACCGGGAGGTAACGGCTACCTCTCTCGCCCGTGGAGTGCTTCCCTTTCCCGCTCTCATGCGGCAGCGACCCGGAGGCGATGTGGTCGGTGCAACGATCTGGCGCGAGCTCGGCGATGTCAACGGCCTTCTCCAGCGTCCTCTCCACCTTCGGCGGTCTTCTCACCGGTATGACCTTCCTCCTCCTCTTCTTCCCCTCTCGTCCTCCATGAACTTCTGAATTTCTAGGGTTAGGGTTATTGATTTTTGGGAGCGTTGCAGCCGTGCAGGGGAGGAGGATGAAGATCAAGAAAGGAAAGGAAAGGAAATCAGGAGCTTGCCTACTACCTACCAGGAAGCGGGTGATGAAGGTGATGGTGGAGACACGCTCCCATCGGTGGATTAAATTCAAGGAGGTGGAGATCATGGAGGATGAGAAGAAGGCTATGTGTATTCAGTCTTTGATTGAGCTGAGATTAATTTTTGTTTGTTGTAGGACATGTGAATCCCCTCTGTGATTTAGCTTTTGTGTAAAATTCACGAATTTGCATCCTTTTAGCTATAAATGTTGCTTCTGATTTAACTGAATGTTAGTAATAATGTACATAAAGAATTAGCCTATATCTAGCTGACAATGCCAATTATCTGGAAATTCGTTAATCAATTTTTGCACAAACTTATGAGGTAATTTCTTGAACTAAAGATGGTTCACTTTACGAGAAATTTTGTTTTATAGTATTCTTGAGATAAATTTTGAAGTGATGATGCTAACTTTATGTTGAATGTATTAGGTAAATGAAGAATCAGAATCAGGGGCGGACCCACGTTCATGGGAGTGGGGGCCTAGGACCCCACTCAAAATATGAAACTTCAGTGATATTTCTTTGAAATTTCAGAATTTTTTGCCAAAACTATGTGAATTTGTACAAAGTATGCCCCCACTCCCATAGTTTGCCCCCACTTAGAATAGTTTCTGGGTCCGCCCCTGATCAGAATTCTGCCATCAAATTTAGGAGTCGAACAAGATGTTTGCAAGGGACTTGGAGATGAGGGAACGCTACAGAAAAGAAAATGGCAATGTTTGTACCCATGGTAAGACACATAGGCATATATACTCACCATAAGCTGGATGAAAGAATACATTTTACCATTTAAACATGCCAGTCGTCCTCACCAATGGTGTTCCGTGACTCCGAGTTCGCCTTGATGTACTCAGGTACCGCTCAGCCCATGAAGAATCTACTTATTGCCAATATGATTAAGGCTTGTGATTAATCCGTTTTCCTGAATTTGTTCAGAGGGCAAATTATCAAAGTTGCTAGATGCCCAATTCGGTCTGTTTTCATTGCACGTAAAAATTGTTTCTTCCATTAGCAAATATTTCAATTTTATGTCTCTGTGTTCTTCTTCAATCTGCAAGGAACTCAAAGATAGTTATACATTTACTAACGTGCATTCTAGTCCATAAATTGTTTGGGCAATGCACACAAAAAGATGTACATGTTTGGGGTACAAACTTTAGTTTCTTTTGAGGCTTATGAATTAATGCTGAATTTTGTAATTAACAAATAGCTTGCTTTCTCTACGCAAAAGAAAAGGAAGTTGCTAGCTGTACTAGCAACATGTATTGAGATCTTCCCGCAATGCTAGGATTTTGAGTTTTCCCGTTTAAATTTAGGGTGCAATTCTTGCTTCTGGTCATCATTAGAATTACTTAGTGTTAATTTCTTTTTCACCAGCAAATCCCTATGGTAATTTTCCGTTAATCATAAACTAGATGGTACAAACAAACAAGGAGCAAAGACTCAATAAGGTTACACCAGGAGCCACGAAAACTTAATTAAAAACTAGAGCACTAAAGCTGGTCCAGTGAGGAGCTTGGTGCCTATAGAAACCAAAAGAGAAGGGCAAGACAAAGACCAATTACTTAGTGTTAATAGTCTTATCTTGTGTGTACACCATGCTATTCTCTGTTCAGCTTAATGCATGGACAATATAATTATTTAGTAGGCTATATGAGTAATTTAATTTTCTTGTTTTGTGCACTTTGGAGCAACTCGTGGTTACTAGCAGTTTCGAGTTAAGAATTATTTCAATTGCAATGAGGTACACAGTGACCCTCTTTCTGGCTGTATATCTTCGCTGTTTTGGTTGAACTGGCATAAACCTAATTCGTAATGTTGATGTGTTTCCTTTTGCTTTTCCTTTCTCTAGGAAGCCATGACATTTACTTGGTGCCAGTCATTAATTAATCAATTTCAATGTCCCCATAATAGAGGATTGGTATTGATTTGCATTGGCTTAACTACCGAGGACAAGTGTTTCCCTTTCACCCTAATAGTGGTTGATTTGCTCCTTTGAAGGAGGCCTACATTATGCTAAATGTCTATATGAGCAAGAGAAGTAGTCGCAATCAGTTAGCATTTTTATTCTTATGTCATATCTTCAGAAATTCTTAACATGGAATACATCATATATTTATCTGTATGTAGCTAATGCTTCTTTGCTTAAATCTTATGTTTGTTAAATGTTGGCACGCAGAATCATTAACTACATACAGATAAATGTACGATGTATTCCATGTTAGGATTTTCTTAAGCTCGATTGCCACTACTTCTTAAGCTCATATGTGATAATGTGATCATGCAATTGTCTTGGGTTTAACTGAATCTTGTTATCAATTGTCATGTCCGACACATTTGTCTTGTACAGGAGTGCAGTTCTGTATGTGATCAGATTTTCTTAGGCTTTATTGTTGATGGTCATGTCTGTTTGTAGTTGTCATGGCACCAAATATTTTTAGAATATTCTACATTGATGATTTTTATCATTAATCCAGCGCTACATAAATTGTTTATTGTTTTTAGGAATGCTGCCGCTGGTTTCAGCGCTCATCACTGTTGAGTCTCTTTTCATGACCCAGAGTCTATCCCAAAGCCCGATGGCTCCAAAGCAGCACCGGAAGTCGGAAGAGACCTTGCATAGTCAAAAAGACAAGCAGTGATCGACCAGACACACTAGAGCTTGTACTTCATGGGGGTCATGGGCACACTGGCGGCTAGACACCTTAATTACCGTTGTATCAAGTAGCAGTTTGCAGCTATGGCCAGGGCCATCTTCTCTGCAAGTTATTTCAAGTACTTACTGTAATTGAAATGACGATTATATGTGGTTTCGTGGCTGCCACTTGTGAATGCATTTGTCCGGATGTACTCTGTTCTTGAGTCCATGGCATCGAGTTCTTATGCCTGCCGATTGGAAACTTTTGTCCCTGCCACTTAATTATAACTCGCACATGGTTAGTTAGGGTATCTCAAATTATCAGCAGCCCATCTTGTCGTTCTCTTTTTTAATCTGAAAATTATTTCTTCCATTAAACTGAAGATACAACAGAATGAGCAAACTTTTTCTAGAGCTCGTGCAGATAGAGGTAATGTATACAGGGGATTAAATAGTACGTGTCCACAACTACTGCATACTTCTCAGATAAATAAAAAAAGTTGCACCCTGACGCATGGTTGTAGGCCACCCATCTTCAGATCAACCGAATTAAGCCACCAAGTAAACTAACCTCCATGATTGGCCTCCATGCTGTAAGATTACCTCACATGGCGGCTAAAATCCTTACGTTCACAAGTGCATCGTGGAGTTCAGGGCCGTAGGTGTGTGCCGTAAGTTTACAACGGCTGGTGCGGCTGGTTCAGGCTGAGGCACGTGGGGTGATGAATGGGGTGGGGTGAGGAATAAGAATTCCTCACCCTGGGTGACGAATAGCGCGACCCTATATATATATATATATATATATATATATATATATATATATATATATATATATATATATATATATATATATATATATATATATATATATATAATGTTGTTGTTCTGTATGCAATCCCATCGCACAACACACATCTTATTAGCAGCAACCGTCTGTGTTATTATCAGTCTTCGCACACATTTCTGATTACAGACCTATTTGTCGTGTATCACACACATCTTGTTATATTGAACCATTTCTGTTTTCTTCTCTCAACAAAAACAGTTCATCCGAGTTAACCGCATGCCGTATGTCACACACACCTTGATCTGGCTGACCGTTTCTTTTGTGTTGCCTAATCACAAACAGTTCATCCGAGTGAACCGTATGTTGTATATCGCACACACACCTTCATCTGGCTGCCCGTTTCTTTTGTTCCTCCTCATCACAAACAGTTCACTGAACTGAACCATATGCCCTGCATCGTACACGCAGCTAAAATCTGAACGGTGTTTGATGCATCCTCCATCGCAAACGTTCTGTACCTTTTTGATGGGTTTTTTACACCACCGTTTGCGATTATTGCATCGCACACGGTTGTGTCGAAGGGTCTTTGATCGTAGTGTCGCGTTAGCAGCATCCTGCAGTAGTGATGACCATGGTATGTTCCCTGAGTACCATAGCATCTATGAACTTGTCCTTGATGAAGTCATCATTTACCCAAGTGCACCCAAAGGTTCTCAAATTGAGCACAAGGGACTTCGACCTTCGGTAGACCTCTTCCGTGGACTCACCCTCATTCCTCACAAAGATATTGACTTCTCGCTTGAGCAAAGCCAATCGAGATCTTCGAATTGCTTCATCTCCTTTGAGAGCCTCCTCAAGGTAATCCCATATTTCCTTTGCGATTTTAAGGAGAGCAATGGAGTCACTATAGTCTTCGGTCACAGTGGTGCGCAACATGTTGTGTGCGGTTGCATTGACTTGTTCATCAACAACTTCTCTTGGAGTGAGATTCATTGGGTCCTTGGTGTTGAATGCATTAACCACAATCCACCACAGTTGAGTTGAAGCACTGCACATGTAAGACTCCATATCTAGCTTCCACTTAGCAAACACATTAGCTTTCAAAGGGGGCGGAGGCCCAACATGATTAATGCGAGGTTGTTGAAAAGGTTGAGGTGAGTAAAAGGGTTCCATGGAATTGTACCTGGGAACTTGAGTACGAGTCGGAGATGCAAGAGGTTCTCTCGAGACATCTGCATCATGAATGGCATTTGGATCAAATGAGTTTGATGCAGATGTCGAGGCCTTTAAGCGAGCATCAATTTCCTCCTTGACCGAGGACCGAAATTCTTTCAACATAGAGGCTTTGAGGTCCGCAAACATTGAAAGAATATCGGCCGCGGTCAAAGGGGCACCCGGTTTAGTAGGAGTAGCGGGACCAACGACCGGGCCGGGCACCATGTGCCTTGGACGCGGTGGGGGGGGTAGGTTTTGACCATCCTCCGCAATGTGTGCGCCACCTCCCTCATTCCCTAGATCGACCATATCCTCTAAGGTTGTAAAACCTTATATTAGATCACGAGGCTCTGATACCAATTGAAAGGATCAATACGGTCGACTGGAGGGGGTGAATAGGAGACTACAAATTTTAATCTTTCTTGTTAATTTTAAGGCTTAGCGATAAATAGGGTTCACTAGATATGCAACTAGGTGAATGCAACCTATATGACAAGCACGCTCCAAGCTAAATATGCTAGGCAACAATCTAAGTAGCAAGCCATCAAGCATACAAAGCAAAGTAAGGTGCGGGAAAGGATTAACCACAAGTGAGACGAGGACGCGGATTTTATCCCGAAGTTCACTCTTCCTTGAGGAAGAGCTACTCTCCGTTTGGAGCGGTGCCAAAGCCAAAGCTTGTGGAATTCCACCTAAGGCTCACTGTAATTTCCTTCAAGTCACCCCCAATGGATGATCCTCAAATCACTCAGGGTTGGTCTTGAAGGCGACCACCACACCTTTACAAACTTCTCTGGAGCATGCCACAAGCAAGGAAGCATCTGGGGGAACGTCTAACCGCCTAGGAGCCCAAGCTCCAAGAGTAACAAGTCAATGGTGGGCAAATATTGTGTGGAACACGATTTGGTTTGGTCAAAGTGTACATCGGGTCTTGCTCTCCCAATCCCCAAAGTTTCAGCAAGTTAGGGTGGAGGGATTGAGAGTAATGAGCAAATGGAGGTGTAGCAATGGTGGAGCGAAATAAGACATTAGGATTAGGGGTTGGAGGTGGAAGAAGGGGCTTTTATAGTGTTCTTGGCCGGGTGGGGATTTCCACCCGGTGGACCCTGTGCACAGGGGCCAAGTTATCCCCATGCGCATGGGGTGTCCAGGGGAAATCCAACCACCCCGTGCACACGGGGGTCCAGGACCCCGTGTGCATGGGCTGCCTAGCGGGATTCTCCCACCCCGTGCGCACGGGGGTCCATGACCCCATGCACATGGGGGTGTCCAGTAACTTTCGTGGTACCCCGTGTGCACAGGGGACAGAGACCCCGTGCATACGAGGTGTCCAAAAACTTACTGAAGAACCACCAGGACACCTCCACAAATCACAACTCAAAGAGGAACAAAGAAGGAGGTGTAGGAGGGCAGGTGAATGAAAATAGGAGGCATTCCCACACGCCATTTATTCCACAATGAACCCTCTTGATAGTGCAGTTGTTCCTATGACTCAAAGTGAACCAAACAAAAACCTTCAAGTGGTCAGTAAACCATGCCTTAAACCTTTTTGAATTTGGGGGGGTCACACAACTCCAACAGAATCTTCATGGAACCAATATCCCGAGATAGACTTTAGCAACCGATATTGGTTCCTCTAATCATATTGTCATCACACTGAAATATACTTAAGTGCCACATGCACTTTCATAATGTTTGATTCTTTGATCGTTTACCACCTTCGGATTTGTACCTCCGGCGTCGTTGTTTTTTATGGCACCAGAACGATAGACCTCCTCGATAAAGTAAGGACCTTCCCATTTAGAGAGAAGCTTTCCTGCAAAAAATCTTAAATGAGAGTTGTATAGAATCACGCTTTTGTATCCTTTTGTTATGCCATATTTTAACCTTTTCTTTAAACAACTTGGCATTCTCATAGGCTTGGGTTCTCCATTTATCAAGCGAACTTATATTAAATAACCTCTTCTCACTGGCAAGTTTGAAATCATAATTGAGCTCTTTGATTGACCAATAAGCTTTATGTTCTAGTTCAAGAGGTAAGTGACATGCTTTTCCATAAACCATTTTATACGGAGACATACCCATAGGATTCTTATAAGCAGTTGTATAAGCCCATAATGCATCATCAAGTTTCTTAGACCAATTCTTTCTAGACATATTAACAGTCTTTTGCAAAATCAATTTAATCTCTCTATTGCTCAATTCTACTTGACCACTAGACTGAGGGTGATATGGAGATGCAATTCTATGGTTAACATCATACTTAGCAAGCATTTTACGGAAAACACCATGAATAAAATGTGAACCACCATCGGTCATCAAATATCTAGGGACTCCAAACCTCGGAAAAATAACTTCTTCAAGCATTTTAATAGAAGCGTTATGATCATCACTACTAGTTGGAATAGCTTCTACCCACTTAGTAATGTAATCAACAATAACTAAAATATGTGTATACCCATTAGAGGAAGGAAAAGGTCCCACATAATCAAAGCCCCAAACATCAAATGGTTCAATAACAAGTGAATAATTCATAGGCATTTCCTAACATATGCTAATATTGCCTATTCTCTGGCATTCATCACAAGACAAGACAAACTTATGAGCATCCTTGAAGAGAGTAGGCAAATACAAACCAGATTGCAATACCTTATGTGGAGTTCTATCTCTAGCGTGGTGTCCTCCGTAGGCCTCTGAGTGGCACTTGCGTAGGATCTGTTCCTGTTCATGCTAAGGTACACAATGTCTAGTAACACCATCTACTCCTTCTTTATAAAGGTGTGGGTCATCCAAAAAGTAATGTCTTAAATCATAGAATTTTTTTTCTTTTGCTGGTATGTGAAACTAGGTGGTATAAATTTAGCAACAATGTAATTAGCATACCATGGAGTATTACGAGAAACATTTATGACAATTAATTGTTCATCAGGAAAGCTATCATCAATAGGCAGTGGGTCATCAAGAACATTTTCTAACCTAGACAAGTTGTCTGCAACGGGGTTCTCAGCTCTCTTTCTATCAATAATATGCAAATCAAATTCTTGTAACAAGAGAACCCATCTAATAAGTCTAGGCTTAGCATATTTTTCCATAAGATATTTATAGCAGCATGATCAGTGTGAACAATTACTTTGGAATCAACAATATAACATCTGAAGTTATCACAAGAAAATACAACTGCTAATAATTCTTTTTTAGTAGTAGCATAATTTCTCTGAGCACTGTCTAGAGTTTTACTAGCATAATTGTCGGATTACGGGTTCTGGCAAACCCTTGAGAGGTTCAAACTCTAGGGTGCACACAAAGAACACTCTCTCCCCGACTCGCTCGCTCAACGATTCCACGGCCTAGCTCGACAAACCCAAAGAACAAGAGACATAGTGGTTTATACTAGTTCGGGCCACCTTGCGGTGTAATACCCTACTCAAGTTTGTGGGTGGATTGCCTCGGGGGGCTTAGGATGAACTAGTATAGTGGATGAGCAGCCTCTGAGCCCGATGAGATGGTGGATGAGAGGGTGATCTGAATGATCCGTCCCCTTCCTACGGTGGTGGCTAGGTCCTATTTATAGTGACCTTGGTCCTCTTCCCAAATGTTTAGGCAGGAAGGGATCCCACAATGGCCAAGTTTGAATGGGGACAACTAGTACAAGCTATCCTAACAAAAAGTAGTCTTCGCCTACAAAAGGCTCTGGTGGTGACACTGCCGTGGGGTCCGTGTGACCTCCGTCCTGCCGTCCTACTCGTCTTGGTCTTGTTGCACCGATATGGAAACCTTTGCCTGATGCCTCGGGACTCCTTGCCTGCGCTTGCCTCCTTAGCACCAAAGAGGAAACTGGTACACTGCGGCCGGTGGCGCTCGCCTGGCCTTGGTCGTCATGGCTCACATCATGTGAACCTCGTGAGGTGCCCCTTGCATAGGTATCTCCGCTCCTCGAGAGCCAGCCTAGCGAGGTTACCCCCATGGAGGTCTTGGTGTCGTCCGCCTCGCAAGGCTTGGCCCCTCGCGAGGGTCTTAAGGTCGCTGCTGAAGCTGGGCCGTACCGGGATGTTGATGGAGCCACGCTCCGGGCCGTTGGCAGGCAAGTCTGGGTACCCCCGTTCCCAGGACGCCAATAGTAGCCCCCGGGCCCAAGGCACGCTCGAGCTTGGCTTTGAGGCGAAGCCAAAGGGCAAGTGCGGAGCGCCGTGGGCCCCAATCGCCTGCGGCCTCGATTGACACGTGGCGATTGATGGGGCGTGGGCGCCTCCGCTTCCCAACACTGCCTCGGTAACTCTTCGACTTGACGAGACCCTGTTGCATGTAGAAGAAAATCATCATTATGTGTGATCATGGAGGCCGGCGGTTGGTCTCCTCCAGGCTATAAATGAGGGGAGGGGCCTAGCCCCCTCACTCATCTCTGCCTTCTCGCCGATTGCTCCCCCTTCTTCCTCCTCACCTCGCCGCTTTGCTGCAGTCCCATGGCACCAACGAAGAGGTTCTCGGCCGCGGAGATGGGGAAGGCTCGCCAGGAGGGTCCCGGCTCACCACCGCCCAAGAGGGGGTGTGGCCGCCCCCATAAGCATGCTGCGACCCCTGCTGTGGCTCCTCGGGGGCACGGACATACTCCTTCGGGGACCGGCGTCATCCTTGGTGGCCACATCGGTGCCTCCTCCCATGGCGGGGTCCACTCTTGGTGGAGCAGCCCTTGCGCCGAGGTGAGGCGTGCCGTGGTCGCCCGGCCTCCTCGGCTGCGCCTCCATTCGGCGGAGGTGCTCCCAGAGTTCGTCGTGTGGTCGGAGAGTCCGGCTGGCACCTAGCTCCAACTTCTGCGCTCCTTTGCCGGCGAGATGCCGGCCGGGGGTGTTGATGTCCTCTGGCTGTAGGCCATCGGCTGCTGCATCAAGGCCTCGTGGATCATGGTGGAGGTCTCCATCACGGGCAACGTGGCCCTAGCCCATGGCTGGCAGACGTTTTCCCGCGCACGCGGCCTGATTAGGCGGTGCACTCTCAACTTCAAGTATGATGGCGCTGCGATCCTCTTCATGAGGGTGTTTGGGGAAGATGGTCGCCACGTGGGGTGCTTCCCCGAAGACAGCGGCGGCGACGACGAGCTCGGCCTGGGCGATGGCCGTGACAAGGCTGAGGGCCAACCTGCCCTTGGTGACGGCCGCAGTTCGCCTAGCGGCTCCTCCACCAGCGAGAGCACCAGCAGCGGCGGCTACGACCAGCTGCCTCGCCGCTGGGCTTGCTTCGAGGACGGTGGCGGGTCGTCCCGCTGCCACGCGGCGGTGAAGCGTGAGATGGGCTCGGACTAAGCTGAGTCCGGAAGGCCCTCGAAGCCGGGCCTCGTGAGCATCCGCAGTCGTGCAGGCTACTTTTATTAGGCTTTTCCTTTCTTCCTGCATTTTGAAAAAGGTGGATGTCCCTGCTGGGGCGTGTAATGAACTGTGATCTTTATGCTGCTATGTTATGCTTATTGTTCCGACATTGTTCATGCTCCATGTAGATGTAAAAGGGGGATAACTTAGCTTGGTATGCCCGGGGTAGTTTCATGTCTCTTGAGGACGCACCTTCTGGCATCAGGTGAGGCCTCCTTGCTGTTGACTCAGGATCTGCTAACCTCGGGAGGCATCGCAAAGCTGCAGAATTCTTTAGGACATCTGTCGGGTGCCTTGCTCCTCCTTGCGTGAGCCCTCATGCATGGGCTAATCATGGCCTAGTGCACCACGCTGTGGTACCCGTGGGGCATGGACTTAGGAGGGTGCGCCAATCACGAGCTCAAATGAGGGCGCCTCATGAAGATCAAGGGAGCCGAAGCTCTGGGGTGATAGGGCTTTGGTGAGGTGTGTCCGTGGTTTAGGGTAGCCCAGCGCACGCACACACCTGCCCAGCCCCCGTGCGACGTACATGAGGGAGAGCTTCGGGCAACTGCCGTCCTCCCTGACGCAAAACAAAGAAGCGAGCGAAGAAGTAGAGGAAAAGGGGACTCAACCAAGCAATCGAGAAATGCCAGAACTCCAAATTCACTAAAAGGTTGCAAACCAACTACAGAAAGCAAATGAACACCCGTGTCCGGCACCTAGTCTAGTCTTCTCACCAGCGCGGAGCTAAGTGCTGCCACTAGGACGAGGGAGGGAGCCCCCGAGGCCCGAGGGCGGCACTCCGGAGACTCCGGGGCGTGTACAACCCCACTCATTATTACGTGAGAGTATCACGAGCGGAGACCTTCACAGACACTAGGCCTTTCTTCATGGGTAGAACTTCCGGAGGTGCTGCATGTTCTAGGCGTTCTGGATGGGGATCCCGTCCTGCGTCTCCAAGCGCGCGGCGCCAGGCCTGGAGATGTGGGAAATCCTAAATGGGCCCTCCCACATGGGTGAGAGCTTATGCAGCCCTTCCCTGGAGAGCACCGTCTCAGGACGAGATCACCCACCTCGAGCGTCCTGGAGCGGATGCTGCGGCAGTGGTACCGCCGCAGTGCCTGCTGGTACCTTGCCGCTCGGAGTGAGGCTTGGCGGCGGCGTTCCTCCCTAGCATGAGGTCCATCCCCCACATGGCGTCTTGATGTGCCTCGTCAAATGCCAAGATCCGCGCGGAGAGATGCTTGACCTCATGAGGGAGAACCGCTTCGGCTCCGTAGACGAGGAAGAACGGAGTCTCGCCCATTGGCTTGGTGGTGGTGGTGCAAATGGACCACAACACAGACTAGAGCTCATTGTGCTAGCCCCTGCTGTAGGCCTCGAGCTTCTTCTTGAAGGTCCTTGTCTTTAGGCCTCTCAAGGCCTCCGTGTTAGCGCGCTCAGCTTGGTCGTTTCTTCCGGGGTGTGCCACTGAGGCGTAGCATATCTGCGTTACAATATTAGCACAATATGTTTTGAACAGATTGCTAGTGAACTGCGAGCCGTTGTCCATGATGATGCGATTAGGGACTCCAAAGCGTCTCACGAGGCCCTTGATGAACTTAATAGCGGAGCCGGCTAGGATGGTGCGGACGGCTTCCACCTCTGCCCACTTGGTGAACTTGTCGATGGCGACGTAGAGGTAGTGGTAGCCCCCGGGCGCTCGAGGGAATGGACCCAGGATATCCAGCCCCCAGACCGCAAATGGCCACGAGAGTGGGATGGTATGGATGCCCTGAGTAGGCTGGTGGATTTTCTTGGCATGGAACTGGCAGGCCTCGCAGGATTCACCAGCTCGGTTGCATCGTTGAGTGTCATGCGCCAGTAGAATGGTGCCCACAGTCTCTGCTGTGTGTGTCAGCTAACAGTTCATTCCCCTGCTCCTTGGAGATGCATCGCAAGAAAACATCATTCGGTCGTTTTTGGTATATCTCACCGTCCCAGATGTAGTAAGCTGTAGCCTGCTGAGCTACGCGCTCCGCGTCCTCCTCCTTCTCTGGCAGGGTCCCTTGCAGCAGGTACGCCTTGAATTCTTTAGTCTAGCACCCCTCCTGGGGTTCAAGCGTGAGGAGCAAGCGCGCTCCTGAGGTCGGGCCGCGGGCGGGAGCTCCTAAGGTTGGTGGCGGGGGGGGGGCTCCTCCTGATGCGGCGTAGGCTCCACAGCCGGAGGGGCCGCTGAAGGCTTGAAGAGCCGCTCCTCGAAGACGTGGGGCTCCTGGGGCTGACGCCTTGACGCCCTCTTGGCGATATCATCAGCTTCCTTGTTTGTGCCGCGGGGCACATGCTACAGTTCTAGGCCCAAGAATTGCTTCTCCATTTTGCGTACCTCCGCGAGGTACGCCTCCATGTGCTCGTCCTTCGGCTCGTACACCTTGTTGGAAAAGTTGACGAGGAGCTGGGAGTTGCCCTTGATGGTGAGGCACTTCACCCCCAGGGCCGCCGCAGCCTTGAGGTCGGTGATAAACCCTTCATATTCTGCGATGTTGTTGGAGACCTTCTCGCCCCGCTGGAAGTAGAGGTGCAGAGCGCAGTAGCGCTTGTCCTGGGTGGGCGAAATGAGCACGGCCCCAGCCCCCGCGCCCTGGCGCGCAAAGGCACCGTCGAAGTACATGACCCATCCGTCTGGTGCTTTGCTCCCTGGCAAGAGAGACCGGTCCTCACCCGCTTCGGACCCTGGAGCGTCAGTCCACTCCGCCACGAAGTCGGCAAGTGCGGCTCCCTTGATGACCCTGGTGGTGCTAAACTCTAGCTGGAATGCCTACAGCTCGATGTTCCACTCAGCGACCCTTCCCACTGCATTGGGGCTCCGGAGTACCCTCTCCAGTGCATAGGCTGAGAAGACCTTGATGGGGTGGCCTTGGAAGTAGTGGCGTATCTTGCGCGAGGCCATGAGGAGCGCGAGCAGAAGCTTCTACGGCATGGGGTAGTGTGCCCACGTGTCTCACAACACCGTGCTGACGAAGTACACTGGGTGTTTGACGAGGGCGGAAGTGTTGGTGGAGTCCGTGATATCCTGAGGCTGGGGCGCTCCCTGAGGCTGGGGGACCTCAGGAGTTTGGTCACCTATGTGGGATACCGCAGCCTCGGGAGCGCCGTCTTGTGGAGCCCGGTCATCTGCTGGATTTGTTGTGGATTCAGGTGCGCCGTCTTGGTGCTGCAGCATCCTGACCGGATGCGCGGCATCGGGTGGCAGGCTCTTGGCCTGGCGCTCCTCCCAGACGTCCATCAGCGCTACGCTAGCGGAATGAGGTGTGGTGGCCAGGTGAAGCACTAGGGGCTCGAGAGGACAAGGCGCCACCATCACCGGTGGGCTGGTTAGGTATCTCTTGAGGTCTTGAAACTCCATGTCGGCCTCCGGAGTCCACTCGAACGGGCCCTTCTTCTTCATCAGCTTGAAGAACGGGAGGGCGCGCTCCCCCAGCTTGGAGATGAAGTGCCCCAGTGAGGTTACGCAGCCTGCGGGCTCATGTCTTCTATTGCTTTAACCATCTCCGGGTTCGCCTCTATCCCCCTTTGCGACACGAGGAAACCCAGCAGCTTTCTGGATGGGACGCCGAACACGAATTTCTCCGCGTGGAGCCGCAGGTCTACCTTGTGCAGGCTGGCGAAAGTCTCCTCCAGATCCCGAATGAGGTCCTTGCCTCCCGAGATTTCACCACAATGTTGTCGACGTAGGCCTCAGCGTTCCTCCTGAGCTATTGGCCTAGAGCGATGTGCATCAGCCGCTGGAAGGTCGCCCTAGCGTTACGCAGCCCGAACGACATGTAGCTGTAGTAGTACACCCCGCACGGGGTTAAGAAAGCAGTCTTTTCTACGTCCTCCACCGCCATCTTGATCTGGTGGTAACCTAAGAAAGCATCTAGGAAACACAGTAAGTCGCACTCAGCGGTGGAGTCAACGATCTGATCAATGCATGGAAGCGGAACGGGTCTTGAGGATAGGCCTTGTTGAGGTTGGTGAAGTCAACGCACATGCGCTCCTTCTCGCCTTTCTTGGGCACGAGCACCGGGTTTCGCCAACCACTCTGGATACTGAACCTCGCGGATGACACATGCATCTTGCAGCTTGCGGGTCTCCTGGACGATGAAGGACTGCTTCTCTGCGGACTATCGCCGCGCCTTCTGCTTCACCGGGCGCACATTCAGGCACACCCTTAGGTGATGTTTGATTATCCCCCTCGGGATGTCGACCAGCTGCTTGGGCTCCCAGGCGAATACCTCTAGTCACACGCAGGAAGTTCACCAATGCCTCTTCTTGGTTCGGGGCAAGGTCGGCACCTATGGTGAAGGTGGCTCCTGAGGCCCCGTCCCCATTGACCGACACTTTCTTTGTCTTGGCCCTATCTTGAGAGAACAATTGTTTCTTCTTCGCCGGTGCAGCCCCCTGGGTCCCCGGTGTTGATTTGCTTACGGGGCACGCTGCCGCCGCAGCCCTGAAGGCGAGCTTGAGGGCCATCAGGGCCTCCTTGGTGTCTCCAGCCAGGGTGAGGAAGCCGTTGCTCCCCGGCATCTTCATGAGGTTGTAGGCAGGGTGAGTTTCTACCATGAACTGAGCCAAGGATGGGTACCCGAGGATGGCGTTGTACGGGAGGCCGATGCAAGCGATGTCGAAGTCGATAAGCTCGGTGTGGTAGTTGTTGCGGGTACCGAAGGTGACTGGGAGGCGGATCTGCCCTAGGGGGCTGGTGATACGCCTCCAACGTATATATAATTTTTGATTGCTGCATGCTATTATATTATCTATTTTGGATGTTAATGGGCTTTATTTTACACTTTTATATCATTTTTGGGACTAACCTACAAACCGGAGGCCCATCCCAAATTGCTGTTTTTTGCCTATTTTAGGGTTTTGAAGAAAAGGAATATCAAACGGAGTCCAAATGGAATGAAACCTTCGGGAACGTGATTTTCTCAACAAACGTGATCCAGGAGACTTGGAGTGGGTGTCAAGAAACAAGGGAGGAAGGCACAAGGCAGGGGGCGCGCCTACCCCCTGGGCACGCCCTCCACCCTCGTGGGCCCTCCGTTGCTCCACCGACGTACTTCTTCCTCCTATATAAGTCCATGTACCCCCAAACAACCAGGAGCACCACGAAAACCTAATTCAACCGCCGCAACCTTCTGTACCCGAGAGATCCCATCTTGGGGCCTTTTCTAGAGCTCCGTCGGAGGGGGCATTGATCACGGAGGGCCTCTACATCAACTCCATGGCCTCTCCGGTGATGTGTGAGTAGTTTACTTCAGACCTACGGGTCCATAGTTATTACCTGGATGGCTTCTTCTCTCTCTTTGGATCTCAATACAAAGTTCTCCTCAATTCTCTTGGAGATCTATTCGATGTAATCTTCTTTTGCGGTGTGTTTGTCGAGATCCGATGAATTGTGGGTTTATGATCCAGATTATCTATGAACAATATTTGATTCTCCTCTGAATTCTTTTATGTATGATTGGTTTGTCTTTGCAAGTCTCTTCGAATAATCAGTTTGGTTTGGCCTACTAGATTAATCTTTCTTGCAATGGGAGAAGTGCTTAGCTTTGGGTTCAATCTTGCGGTGCTCGATCCCAGTGACAGAAAGGGAACCGCCACGTATTGTATTGTTGCCATCGAGGTTAAAAAGATGGGGTTTACATCATATTGCATGAGTTTATCCCTCTACATCATGTCATCTTCCTTAAAGCATTACTCTGTTCTTATGAACTTAATACTCTAGATGCATGCTGGATAGCGGTCGATGTGTGGAGTAATAGTAGTAGATGCAGAATCCTTTTGGTCTACTTGTCTCGGACGTGATGCCTATATACATGACCATACCTAGATATTCTCAAAACTATGCTCAATTCTATCAATTGCTCTACAATAATTCATTTACCCACCATAATACTTATGCTCTTGAGAGAAGCCTCTAGTGAAACCTATGGCCCCCGGGTCTATCTTCTATCATATTAATCTTCCAATACTTAGTTATTTCTTTTGTCTTTTATTTTACTTTGCATCTTTATTTATATTTATCATAAAAATACCAAAAATATTATCTTATCATATCTATCAGATCTCACTCTCGTAAGTTACCATGAAGGGCTTGACAACCCCTTTATCGCGTTGGTTGCGAGGTTCTTATTTGTTTGTGTAGGTGCGTGGGACTTGAGAGTGATCTCCTACTGGACTGATACCTTGGTTCTCAAAAACTGAGGGAAATACTTACGCTACTTTGCTGCATCACCCTTTCCTTTTCAAGGGAAAACCAACGCAGTGCTCAAGAGGTAGCAAGAAGGATTTTTGGCGCCGTTGCCGGGGAGATTCGCGCCAAGTCAAGTCAAGATTTGACTCCCAACAACGAGTCATTTCAGGTGCCATTGCTAAGTCAAGACATACTAAGTACCCATCACAAACTCTTATCCCTCGCATTACATTATTTGGCATTTGCCTCTCGTTTTCCTCTCCCCCACTTCACCCTTGCCGTTTTATTCGCCCTCTCTCTCCGTTCCCCTTCTCTTTCCCTATTTGCTTTTTTTGCCTGTTTCTTGTTTGCTTGTGTGTTGGATTGCTTGTTTGTCACGATGGCTCAAGATAATACTAAATTGTGTGACTTTACCAATACCAACAATAATGATTTTCTTAGCACTCCGATTGCTCCTCTTACCGATGCTGAATCTTGTGAAATTAATGATGCTTTGTTGAATCTTATCATGAATGATCAATTCGGCAGTCTTCCTAGTGAAGATGCCACTACCCATCTGAATAGCTTTGTTGATTTGTGTGATATGCAAAAGAAGAAAGATGTGGACAATGATATTGTTAAATTGAAGCTATTTCCCTTTTCGCTTAGAGATCGTGCTAAAGCTTGGTTTTCGTCTTTGCCTAAAAACAGTATTGATTCATGGAATAAGTGCAAAGATGCTTTTATCTCTAAGTATTTTCCTCCCACTAAAAGCATCTCTCTTAGAAACGATATTATGAATTTTAAGCAACTTGATCATGAACATGTTGCACAATGTTGGGATAGGATGAAATTAATGATACGTAATTGCCCTACACATGGTTTGAATCTTTGGATGATTATATAGAATTTTTATGCTGGATTGAATTTTTCTTCTAGAAATCTTTTAGATTCGGCCGCGGGAGGCACTTTTATGGAAATCACTTTAGGAGAAGCTACCAAACTCCTAGATAATATTATGGTTAATTATTCTTAATGGCACACTGAAAGATCTACTAGTAAAAACAATGCATGCAATTAAAGAAATTAATGTTTTGAGTGGAAAGATGGATGAACTTATGAAATTGTTTGCTAATAAGAGTTCTCCTACTGATCCTAATGATATGCCTTTGTCCACTTTGATTGAGAATAATAATGAATCTATGGATGTGAATTTTGTTGGTAGGAACAATTTTGGTAATAACGCGTATAGAGGTAATTTTAATCCTAGGTCGTTTCCTAGCAATTCCTCTAATAATTATGGTAATTTCTACAACAATTCTTATGGAAATTATAATAATATGCCCTCTGATTTTGAATCTAATATCAAAGAATTTATTACTTCGCAAAAGAGTTTCAATGCTTTGACTGAAGAAAAATTGCTTAAGATTGATGAGTTGGCTAGGAACATTGATAGAATTTCTCTTGATGTTGATTCTTTGAAACTTAGATCTATTCCACCTAAGCATGATATCAATGAGTCTCTCAAAGCCATGAGAATTTCCATTGATGAGTGCAAAGAAAGAACTGTGTGCTAAGAAAGATTGCTTTGTGAAAGTGTGTTCTTCTAGTTTTCATGATAATAAGGATGAAGATCTAAAAGTGATTTATGTGTCCCCTATTAAATCTTTGTTTTGCAATATGAATCTTGACAATGATGGTATTGAAGATGAGCTACCTTTACCTAGAAGGCGTTCCAAAAATTCGGAGTTCTTAGATCTTGATGCTAAAACTGATAAAAGTGGGATTGAAGAGATTAAAACTTTAAATAGTAATGAACCCACTATTTTGAATTTCAAGGAATATAATTATGATAATTGCTCTTTGATAGATTGTATTTCCTTGTTGCAATCTGTGCTAAATTCTCCTCATGCTTATAGTCAAAATAAAGCTTTTACTAAACATATCGTTGATGCTTTGATGCAATCTTATGAAGAAAAACTTGAGTTGGAAGTTTCTATCCCTAGAAAACTTTATGATGAGTGGGAACCTACAATAAAAATTAAAATTAAAGATCATGAGTGTTATGCTTTGTGTGATTTGGGTGCTAGTGTTTCCACGATTGCGAAAACTTTGTGTGATTTGCTAGGTTTCCGTGATTTTGATGATTGTTCTTTAAACATGCACCTTGCGGATTCCACTATTAAGAAACCTATAGGAAGAATTAATGATGTTCTTTGTTGCAAATAGGAACTATGTGCCCGTAGATTTCATTGTTCTTGATATAGATTGCAATCCTTCATGTCCTATTATTCTTGGTAGACCTTTCCTTAGAACGATTGGTGCAATTATTGATATGAAGGAAGGGAATATTAAATTCAAATTTCCATTAAAGAAAGGCATGGAACACTTCCCTAGAAAGAAAATTAAATTACCATATGAATCTATTATGAGAGCCACTTATGGATTGCCTACCAAAGATGTCAATACCTAGATCTATCTTCGTTTTTATGCCTAGCTAGGGCGTTAAATTATAGCGCTTGTTGGGAGGCAACCCAATTTTATTTTTATTCCTTGCCTTCTGCTCCTGTTTAGTAATAAATAATTTATCTAGCCTCTGTTTTTTTTGTGTTTTTTGTGTTTAATTAGTGTTTGTGCCAAGTAGAACCGTTGGGAAGACTTGGGGAAAGTCTTTTTGATCTTGCTGTAAAAACCAGAAACTTTAGCGCTCACGAGAATTGCTGCCATTTTTATTTGGAAAGTTCTATTTATTTAATTCTTTTTGAAGATGATTAATAGATAAACTCCTCACGTCCATAAATTTATTTTAGAATTTTTGGGGTTCCAGCGTTTGCGTTAGCTACAGATTACTATAGATTGTTCTGTTTTTGACAGATTCTGTTTTTCATGTGTTGTTTGCTTATTTTGATGAATCTATGGTAAGAGTTTATAAACCATAGAGAAGTTGGAATACAGCAGGTTTAACACCAATATAAATAAAGAATGATTTCATTACAGTACCTTGAAGTGGTGTTTTGTTTTCTTCCGCTAACGGAGCTCACGAGATTTTCTATTTTGAGTTTTGTGTTGTGAAGTTTTCAAGTTTTGGGTAAAGATTTGATGGATTATGGAACAAGGAGTGGAAAGAGCCTAAGATTGGGGATGCCCATGGCACCCCAAGGTAAAATTCAAGGACACCAAAAAGCCTAAGCTTGGGGGGATGCCCCGGAAGGCATCCCCTCTTTCGTCTCCGTCTATCGGTAACTTTACTTGGAGCTATATTTTTATTGACCACATGATATGTGTTTTGCTTGGAGCGTCTTGTATGATTTGAGTCTTTTCTTTTTAGTTTAACACAATCATCCTTTCTGTACACACCTTTTGAGAGAGACTCACATGAATTGAAATTTATTAGAATACTCTATGTGCTTCACTTATATCTTTTGAGCTATATAGTTTTTGCTCTAGTGCTTCACTTATATCTTTTAGAGCACGGTGGTGGATTTGTTTTATAGAAACTATTGTTCTCTCATTCTTCACTTATATTATTTTGATAGTCCTTTAGAACAACATGGAAATTTTCTATAATATAAAAACTTTCATAGAAGTGCATTGAATACTATGAGAAGTTTGATACTTGATAATTGCTTTGAGATATGGAAATGGTGATATTAGAGTCATCCTAGTTGAGTAGTTGTGAATTTGAGAAATACTTGTGTTGAAGTTTGTGATTCCGTAGCATGCACGTATGGTGAACTGTTATGTGATGAAGTCGGAGCATGATTTATTTATTGATTGTCTTCCTTATGAGTGGCGGTCGGGGACGAGCGATGGTCTTTTGCTACCAATCTATCCCCCTAGGAGCATGCGTGTAATACTTTGTTTCGATAACTAATAGATTTTTGCAATAAGTATGTGAGTTCTGTATGACTAATGTTGAGTCTATGGATTATATGCACTCTCACCCTTTCACCATTGCTAGCCTCTCTAGTATCGCGCAACTTTCGCTGGTACCATAAACCCACCATATACCTTCCTCAAAATAGCCACCATACCTACCTATTATGGCATTTCCATAGCCATTCCGAGATATATTGCCATGCAACTTTCCACCGTTCTCTTATTATGACATGCTTCATCATTGTCATATTGCTTGCATGATCATGTAGTTGATATCGTATTTGTGGCAAAGCCACCAGTCATAATTCTTCATACATGTCACTCATGCATCATTGCACATCCCGGTACACCGCCGGAGGCATTCACATAGAGTCATATTTTGTTCTAAGTATTGAGTTGTAATTCTTGAGTTGTAAGTGAATAAAGTGTGATGATCATCATTATTAGAGCATTGTCCCAAGTGAGGAAAGGATGATGGAGACTATGATTCCCCCACAAGTCGGGATGAGACTCCGGACGAAAAATAAAAAAAGGGGAAAAGAGGCCCCAAAAAAAGAAAGAAGGCCCAAATAAAAAAGGGACAATTGCATTTTTACCCCTAGTTGGTTCCTACCCACGGGTTTTGCCCTTACTTTTCGAGTTTGCTCAGTTTTGCCCCTACTTTTTCCATCGTGGTCCCTCGAATGCCCTTTGACCATTTGACCAAAACTTCTAAAATTCATAACTAATTCATATGAACTCAGAAAAATGCAACTAAGATATCAAAATGTTCATATAAACATTACCTTTATGTGCATGTCATTTGTATTCTGGACAAACGCACCCTTTAAACTGCCTGAGGTAATTAATGCTATTAACATTATTAAATATAAAAAGGTATAAACAATATATTTTTTATGAATAAAAATTACATGCAAATGTAGGTGATGTTTTGTGAACATCCACATATCTTATTTGCATTTTTCTGAGTTTGTATCATCTTGTTATGAATGTTCTAACGACTTTGACCAATATTTGGAAACTTCATAACAAATTGATATGAACTTGGAAAATTGCAAATAAGATATCAGTCTGTTCAGAAAACATCACCTACATTTGCATGTAATTTTTATTCATGAAAAAATTATTGTTTATACCTTTTTATTTTTAATAATGTTAATAACATTAATTACCTTAGGTAGTTTAAAGGGTGCTTTTGTCCTGGATGCAAATGATATGCACATAAAGGTAATGTTTATCAAAACATTTTGATATCTTATTTGCATTTTTCTGAGTTCATATGAATTAGTTATGAATTTTCAAAGTTTTGGTCAAACGGTCAAAGGGCAGTCGAGGGACCTCGACGGAAAAAGTAAGGGCAAAACTGAGCAAGCTCGAAAAGTAAGGACAAAACCCGTGGGTAGGAACCAACTAGGGGCAAAAATGCAATTGTCCCAATAAAAAAAGAGAGAGAAAGGGAGAAAAGAGAGAAGGGACAATGCTACCATCCTTTTTCCACACTTGTGCTTCAAAGTAGCACCATGATCTTCATGATAGAGAGTCTCCTATGTTATCACTTTCATATACTAGTGGGAATTTTTCATTATAGAACTTGGCTTGTATATTCCAATGATGGGCTTCCTCAAAATTCCCTAGGTCTTCATGAGCAAGCAAGTTGGATGCACACCCACTTAGTTTCTTTTGTTGAGCTTTCATATACTGATATCTCTAGTGCATCCATTGCATGGAAATCCCTACTCACTCACATTGATATCTATTAATGGGCATCTCCATAGCCCGTTGATACGCCTAGTTGATGTGAGACTATCTTCTCCTTTTTGTCTTCTCCACAACCACCATTCTATTCCACATATAGTGCTATATCCATGGCTCACGCTCATGTATTGCGTGAAGATTGAAAAAGTTTGAGAACATCAAAAGTATGAAACAATTGCTTGGCTTGTCATCGGAGTTGTGCATGATTTAAATATTTTGTGTGGTGAAGATAGAGCATAGCCAGACTATATGATTTTGTAGGGATAACTTTCTTTGGCCATGTTATTTTGAGAAGACATAATTGCTTAGTTAGTATGCTTGAAGTATTATTATTTCTATGTCAATATTAAACTTTTATCATGAATCTTTTGGATCTGAACATTCATGCCACAATAAAGAAAAATTACATTGAGAAATATGTTGGAAAGCGTTCCACATCAAAAATTCTTCTTTTATCATTTACCCACTCGAGGACGAGCAGGAATTAAGCTTGGGGATGCTTGATACGTCTCCAACGTATCTATAATTTTTGATTGCTCCATGCTATTATATTATCTATTTTGGATGTTAATGGGCTTTATTTTACACTTTTATATCATTTTTTGGACTACCCTACTAACCGGAGGCCCAGCCCAAATTGTTGTTTTTTTGCCTATTTTAGGGTTTCAAAGAAAAGGTATATCAAACGGAGTCCAAATGGAATGAAACCTTCCGGAACGTGATTTTCTCAAAAAATGTGATCCAGGAGACTTGGAGTGAACCTACAAATCCAAAACAATGCTCTACTGCTCAAGTACTTGCATAAATTCATTCATAAGCAGGATGTCCCTTGGGTAATGTTAGTTTGGAATGCCCACTATGACGATACGCCCCCCACGCGAAGCCACCCTGTGGCTCCTTTTGGTGGCGTGATGTTTTCTCTTTGATGGATATTTACCGTGGGATTGCCTCATGTATACCGGCCGCGAGGGACACGATTCTTCTTTGGAAAGATGTTTGGATAAACGAAAGACCCCTGATGGACTCCCATGATCATCTTTTTTCTTTTGCTAACGATCAAGACATCTCGTTGGCACAGTACTACAACAAAAATGATCATGTGGACAACTTTATGTTTCCTCTGTCAATGGAAGCCAGAACTAAACTGGATAATCTGCAAGAGATCATGGAGGGAATAAACCTGGAAGCTATGGGGACTGATGAGTGGATCCTTTGCTGGGGTGATGTTGATTTTAAACCTAAGAAGTTTTACAAGTACATGTTCAGGAATATATTGGCTCCCCAATGCATCACCTCCATTTGGAAGACGAAATGTATCATGAGACATAAAGTGTTTGCATGGTTGATGTTAAATGACAGGGTTAATACAAGAGATCTGCTGCTGAGAAGACACTTTAATATTGGAGAAGATCATAAATGCCCAATGTGCAACATGGGAGTTGTAGAAACAAATGCAGATCTATTCTATGAGTGTTCTTTTGCTGCCAAGTGCTGGGATGTCGTGGGCATTGATTGGGAAAATGATCCAGACATACAACACAGGTATGAGAGAGCTAGAGAGAGGTGGCGAGGACCTTTGTTCAAAGAGATAACTATATTAACCTCCTGGAATATTTCGAAGCAATGCAATAGAGAAATCTTTGATGGAGAAGTAGCCACGCATGCTGAGTGGCTGAGGAAGCTCAAGAAAGATTTTGTGATCCTGGGCTATAGGATCAACCCTCAAAGTTTAACTTTTTTGGAAATATTTGCAAACTCTTTGACTCTGTGACACCTGGTTTACATAGGCTAGTTTCACACCTTCTGAATTCTTGTTAAAGCCATGTAAATCAAGAACTATCTGTAATGTTAACCAGTGGTTAACATCTTAAAGTAATAAAGGAAAAAACAACAGTAGGAGGCTCTCCTGCTATTTTCACTGGTCAAAAAAAGGAGACTTGGAGTGGGCGTCAAGAAACAAGGGAGGAAGGCACGAGGCAGGGGGCGCGCCTACCCCCATGGGCGTGCCCTCCACCCTCGTGGGCCCTCTGTTGCTCCATCGACGTACTTCTTCCTCTTATATAAGTCCATGTACCCCCCAAACATCTAGGAGCACCACGAAAAGCTAATTCCACCGCCGCAACCTTCTGTACCTGAGAGATCCCATCTTGGGGCCTTTTTCGGAGCTCCGCCGGAGGGGGCATTGATCACGGAGGGCCTCTACATCAACTCCATGGCCTCTCCGATGATGTGTGAGTAGTTTACTTCAGACCTACGGGTCCATAGTTATTAGCTAGATGGCTTCTTCTCTCTCCTTGGATCTCAATACAAAGTTCTCCTCGATTCTCTTGGAGATCTATTCGATGTAATCTTCTTTTGTGGTGTGTTTGTCGAGATCCGATGAATTGTGGGTTTATGATCCAGATTATCTATGAACAGTATTTGATTCTCCTCTGAATTCCTTTATGTATGATTGGTTTGTCTTTGCAAGTCTCTTTGAATTATTAGTTTGGTTTGGCCTACTAGATTGATCTTTCTTGCAATGGGAGAAGTGCTTAGCTTTGGGTTCAATCTTTCAGTGCTCGATCCCAGTGACAAAGGGAACCGACACATATTGTATTGTTGCCATCGAGGATAAAAATATGGGGTTTACATCATATTGCATGAGTTTATCCCTCTACATCATGCCATCTTCCTTAAAGCATTACTCTGTTCTTATGAACTTAATACTCTAGATGGATGCTGGATAGCGGTCAATGTGTGGAGTAATAGTAGTAGATGCAGAATCGTTTCAGTCTACTTGTCTCGGACGTGATGCCTATATAGATGATCATACCTAGATATTCTCATAACTATGCTCAATTATATCAATTGCTCTGCAGTAATTCATTTACCCACCATAATACTTATGCTTTTGAGAGAAGCCACTAGTGAAACCTATGGCCCCCGAGTCTATCTTCCATCATGTTAATCTTCCAATACGTAGTTATTTCTTTTGCCTTTTATTTTACTTTGCATCTTTATCATAAAAATACCAAAAATATTATCTTATCATATCTATCAGATCTCACTCTCGTAAGTGACCGTGAAGGGCTTGACAATCCCTTTATCACATTGGTTGAGAGGTTCTTATTTGTTTGTGTAGGTGCGTGGGACTTGAGCGTGATCTCCTACTGGATTGATACCTTGGTTCTCAAAAACTGAGGGAAACACTTACGCTACTTTGCTGCATCACCCTTTCCTCTTCAAGGGAAAACCAACACAGTGCTCAAGAGGTAGCAGTTGATGGAACCGCCACCAACTCCGGAGAAGGGCTAGGTGTGACGGAGCCGGCCATGTGGCACGTGGAGCAAGCCAAAAGCTTCCATGGAGAGCACTTTGAGGCCAGCCCCATTGTCGATGAGGGTCTTGGTTACCGCCACGTTGCAGATGGTGGGTGTGCAAAGCATCAGGAGCACGCCCGAGCCAGCGGTGGTTGCCAGATGGTCCCCTGAGTCAAAGGTGAGGTCGGACTTGGGCGCCGCCCATCCCGTGGGAGGTCCCTGCTGCATAGAGGTGGCGCCCATTTGGCGGAAGAACTGCTTGACATGGCGATCTAAGGGTGGTGCCACCAAGCCGCCGAGGATGGCTGCAACGGCGAGGGGCGCTGGTGCTGCGAAGCGCGTGACAAAGAGACCGCGCATCTCTTCCCAAGAGGCCACAGAGGATCCTGGCAGGCTGAGCAGCCAGGCGCATGGCACGCCGGCTAGGGCCATGGGAAACCAGGTTGGCCATGACTCTGTCATCTCCTCTGGCTTCCCGAACGGCCTCCTCTTACACCAGTAGGAAGGTTGCCGGATCCTCCACGCCATCGTAGCGAGGCGGCATATCCGGCTTGAACTTGTGTGGCCACTGCACCTGTCGTAAGGCGGGGGTAAAGGCCAGGAGGCCCATGGCACCACCGCGCATGCCCGTCGATCCAGCCGGTGGGGTGGCGCCTGCCATGAGGGCCGAACGGAGAGACGAAGCAGGCAGAGGGGCGGAACAAGCGGAGAGGTGGAGCTCCAGCGCACCCCTACCTGGCGCACCAGATGTCGGATTACGGGTTCCGGCAAACCTTTGAGAGGTTCGAACTCCGAGGTGCGCACGAAGAACACTCTCTCCCCGACTCGCTCGCTCAACGATTCCACGGCCTAGCTCGAAGAACCCAAAGAACAAGAGACACGGGGGTTTATACTGGTTCGGGCTACCTTGCGGTGTAATACCCTACTCTTGTTTGTGGGTGGATTGCCTCGAGGGGCTGAGGATGAACTAGTACAGTGGATGAGCAGCCTCAAGTGGTGAGGTGTTCTTGAGCCCGATGAGCTGGTGGTTGAGAGGGTGATCTGAATGATCCGCCCCCTTCCTACGGTGGTGGCTAGGTCCTATTTATGGTGGCCTTGGTCCTCTTCCCAAATGTTTAGGCGGGAAGGGATCCCACAATGGCCAAGTTTGAAGTGGGACAGCTAGTACAAGCTATCCTGACAAAAGTAGTCTTCGCTTGCAAAAGGCTATGGTGGTGAGGCTGCTGTGGGCTCCGCAATGACCTCCGTCCTGTCGTCCTGTTGGTCTTGGTCTTGTTGCACCTATATGGAAACCTTTGCCTGATGCCTCGGCACTCCTCGCCTGCGCTTGCCTCCTTAGCACCAAAGAGGAAACTGGTACACTGCACCCGCTGGTGCCCTCCTGGCCTTGGTCGCCATGGCTCACGTCACGTGAACCTCACGAGGTGCCCCTTGCATAGATATCTTCATTGCTCGGGAGCCAGCCTAGGGAGGCTGCCCCTAGGGAGGTCTTGGTGTCATCCGCCTCACGAGGCTTGGCCCCTCACGAGGGTCTTGAGTTGTCGCTGGTGAAGCTGGGCCGTACCGGGCCATTGATGGAGCCACGCTTCGGACCGCAGGCAGGCAAGTCTGGGTATCCCCGTTCCCAGGATGCCGACAATAATGAATAACATTCAATTTCTTATCAACTCTTTGCCCTAGAACAACACCAATAGCATAATCAGTAGCATCACACATAATTTCAAAGGGTAGATTCCAAATAGGTGGTTGAACAATAGGTGCAGAAATCAAGGCTTTCTGAAGTATTTCAAATGCTTCTACACAATCATCATCAAAAACAAAAGGAACATATTTTTGCAAGAGATTTGTGAGAGGCCTAGAAATTTTAGAGAACTATTTAATGAACCTCCCATAGAAACCAGCATGACCAAGGGAACTTCTTATACCTTTGATATGTTTAGGACACGACATCTTTTCAATAGCATCTACTTTAGCTTTATCAACTTCAATACCTCTTTCGGAAATTTTATGCCCCAAGACAATACCTTCATTAACCATAAAGTGTCACATCTCCCAATTCAAGACAAGATTAGTTTCTTCACATCTCTGCAAAACTCGATCAAGGTTGCTTAAGCAATCATCAACAGAAGTTCTGTAAGCGTAGAAATCACCCATGAAAACCTCAACAATATTTTAACAAAAGACAGAGAATATAGCAGTCATACATCTTTAAGAGTAGCAGGTGAATTGCATAAACCAAAATGCATACGTCTATAAGCAAAAGTACCGACAGGGCAAGTAAAAGTGGTCTTTTCTTGATCCTCTTTTGACACATGTATTTGAGAAAAACCAGAATAACCATCTAAAAAGCAAAAATGTGTATGTTTGGATAGTCTTTCTAGCATTTGATCAATATAAGGTAGAGGGCAATGATCTTTTCTAGTAGCTTTGTTTAATTTGCGAAAATCAATTACCATTCTATAACATGTAACAATTCTTCGTGGAATCAATTCATTCTTATCATTAGGAACAACAGTAATACCTCCCTTCTTAGGGACACAATGACCAGGACTTACCCATCTACTATCAGCAATAGGATAAATTATACCTGCCTCCAGAAGCTTTAGTATTTCGTTTATTACGACTTCTTTCATCTTGGGATTTAACCATCGTTGGTGATCAACAACTGGTTTAGCATCAGGCTCCAAATTAATTTTGTGCTGACATAGGGTGGGACTAATGCCCTTAAGATCATCAAGAGTATATCCAATAGCGGCACGGTGGTTCTTCAGAGTTTTCAATATTTATTTTCTTCATGCTCTGAAAGGTTAGCACTAATAATAACAGGATATATCTTCTTTTCATCAAGATAAGCATATTTCAGAGTATTAGGTAATTGTTTAAGCTCAAACAAGGGATCACCCTTGGGTGGAGGAGGATCCCCAAGGATTTCAACAGGCAAATTGTGTTTCAAAAACATGCCCTTGATTAAAGAATATTTCATCTAATTCCCTTCTTTCATTCAAAAACATATCATTTTCATGGTCTAGCAAATATTGTTTTAAAGGAACAGTAGGAGGTACGACAATAGAAGCAAGACCAATAATTTCATCCTTACTAGGCAATTCTTTATCATGGGGTTGTCTATGAAATTTATAGAAATTAAAATCATGAGACATATCCCCAAAACTTACGGTAACAATTTCTTTCTCACAGTCTATCTTAGCATTAACAGTATTCAAGAAAGGTCTACCAAATATAATGGGACAAAAATCATCTTGTGGGGAACTAAGAACAAGAAAATCAGTAGGGTATTTTATTTTCCCACACAAAACTTCAACATCTCTAGCAATCCCAATTGATGATATAGTATCTCTATTGGCAAGATTAATAGTAACATCAATATCTTCTATCTCAGCAGGTGCAATATCATTCATAATTTCTTGATATAAGGTAAAAGGAATTGCACTCACACTAGCACCCACGTCACATAAGCCATGATAACAATGATCTCCAATTTTAACAGAAACAACATGCATGCCAAGCATGGGTCTATGTTCATCTTTAATATCGGGTTTAGCAATTCTAGCAGCTTCACCATAGAAAAAAATAACATGCCCATCAATATTATCAACCAAGAGATCTTTAACCATAGAAATACTAGGTTCAACTTTAATTTGTTTAGGGGGTGTAGGTGTTCTAATATAACTCTTACGAACCACAGTTGAAGATTTAGCATGATCCTTTATTCTAACAGGAAAAGGTGGTTTCTCAATACAAGCAATAGGAACAATAGGATCAACATTATATGTAATAGTTTCTTCTTCAACTTTAATAGGCTCTACTACTTTCACTTCAATGGGAAGATGATATTTAAACCACTTCTCCTTAGGGTGATCAACATGAGTAGCAAATGATTCACAAAAAGAAGCTACTATCTTAGAGTGAAGTCATATTTAGTGCTAAATTCACGAAAAGCATCGATGTCCATAAAAGATTTCCCACAATCAAACTTAAGGTTTATACCCGACACATTACCTTCGTCGAGTTCCCAATGTTCAGAGTTGCGTTTAATTCTTTCCAATAAATCCCATTTGAATTCAATAGTCTTCTTCATAAAGGAACCAGTACAAGAAGTATCGAGCATGGATTGATCATTACGAGAAAGTCGAGCATAAAAAATCTGAATAATAATTTCTCTTGAGAGCTCATGATTGGGGCATGAATATAACATTGACTTAAGCCTCCCCCAAGCTTGAGCGATACTTTCTCCTTCACGAGGCCAAAAATTATATATATAATTCCGATCATGAAGAACCAGATGCATAGGATAAAACTTCTGATGAAATTCCAATTTCACTCAATTGTAGTTCCATGATCCGATATCATCACATAGCCTATACCATGTCAATGCCTTTCCCTTCAAAGATAAATGGAAGAACTTCTTCTTGACATCATCCTCGGGTAAACCTGCAAGCTTAAATAATCCACAAACTTCATCCACATAGATTAGATGCATATCAGGATGTAATGTTCCGTCTCCTGCATAAGGATTAGCTAGCAGTTTCTCTATCATACCCGAAGGAATTTCATAATAAATATTTTCAGTAGGTTTAGTAGGTTGAGGTGAAACTCTTTGCTCTTCTGGTCGGCGTGAAGATACCTCGAACAAGCCCCTCAATGGATTTATTTTCCATAGTGACAAGCGACAGTAAATTTCAGCACGTAATATAAAGTTTTCCTTACCAAATTCCACTCACCAAAGGCACTTCACTCCCCGGAAACAGCGCCAGAAAAGAGTCCTGATGACCCAAAAGTATAGGGGATCTATCGTAGTCCTTTCGATAAGTAAGAGTGTCGAACCCAAGGAGGAGCAGAAGGAAATGACAAGTAGTTTTCAACAAGGTATTCTCTGCAAGCACTGAAATTATCGGTAATAGATAGTTGTGTGATAAGATAATTCGTAATGGGTAACAAGTAACAAAAGTAACTAAGGTGCAGGAAGGTGGCCCAATCCTTTTCATAGCAAAGGACAAGCCTGGACGAACTCTTATATAATGCAAAGAGCTCCCGAGGACACATGGGAATTGTTGTCAAGTTAGTTCTCATCATGCTCATATGATTCATGTTCGTTACTTTGATAATTTGATATGTGGGTGGACCAGTGCTTGGGTGCTGCCCTTCCTTGGACAAGCCTCCCACTTATGATTATCCCCTCTTGCAGCATCCGCAACTATGAAAGAAGAATTAAGATAAGTCTAAACATAGCATGAAACATATGGATCCAAATCAGCCTCTTACAAAGCAACACATAAACTAGGGTTTAAGCTTCTGTCACTCTAGCAACCCATCATCTACTTATTACTTCCCAATGCCTTCCCCTAGGATCATGGTGAAGTGTCATGTAGTCAATGTTCATATAACACCACTAGAGGAGAGACAACATACATCTCATCAAAATATCTAACGAATACAAAATTCACATGATTACTTATAACAAGACTTCTCCCATGTCCTCAGGAACAAACGTAACTACTCACAAGGCATATTCATGTTCATAATCATAGGAGTATTAATTATCATTAAGGATCTAAACATGTGATCTTTCACCGAATAAACCAACTAGCATCAACTACAAGGAGTAATCAACAATACTAGCAACCCATAGGTACCAATCTGAGGTTTTGAGACAAAGATCGGATACAAGACATGAACAAGGGTTTGAGAGGAGATGGTGTTGGTGAAGATGTTGATGGATATTGACCCCTCTCTCGATGAGAGGATTGTAGGTGATGACGATGATGATGATTTCCCCCTCCGGGAGGGAATTTTCCCTGACAGAACAGCTCCGCCGGAGCCCTAGATTGGTTCTTCCCAGGTTCCGCCTCGAGACGGCGGCGCTTCATCCCGAAAGGTTCTTTCTGATTTTTTCCAAGTCAAAACACACCATATAGCAGAAGATGGGCATCGGGGGCCTGCCAGGTGGCCCACAAGGTAGGGTGGCGCACTAAGGGGGGTAGGGCGCGCCCCCACCCTTATGGATGGCTGGTGGCCCCCCTCTGGTGCTTTCTTCTCCCAATATTATTTATATATTCCAAAATAATTCTCCGTGAAGTTTCAGGACTTTTGGAGTTGTGCAGAATAGGTCTCTAATATTTGCTCCTTTTCCAGTCTAGAATTCTAGTCACCGGCATTCTCCCTCTTCATGTAAACCTTGTAAAATAAGAGAGAGAAGGCATATGTATTGTGCCATAATGTGTAATAACAACCCATAATGCAATAAATATCAATATAAAAGCATGATGCAAAATGGACGTATCAGTGAGGAAGAAGGTGAGCGGGGGTTTTCTGTATGAGTGAGGAAGATGGGGAGCTGGGGGAATTGGGGGGTGACAGAAGCGGGAGAGTCTAGCGAGCTGCAGTATATGTGGAAGCGAGGAGGAAGGAGGATTTTTCTGGGATCGCCCCCTCTTCAAAAAATATGGGCTTTTCCTCG
The DNA here is from genome assembly GCF_018294505.1 of Triticum aestivum. Classification (NCBI taxonomy): domain Eukaryota; kingdom Viridiplantae; phylum Streptophyta; class Magnoliopsida; order Poales; family Poaceae; genus Triticum; species Triticum aestivum. The sequence continues at coordinate 312,670,507 of NC_057812.1, forward strand.
CAAAAAGGGCTTTAAGATGGATAGGCTTTTGTATCGGCCTAGTCGGTTGCCCGTGTTTCGTATTGGAGGGCCTTAACACTAGAGGCAGCCCATCAGAGACACTCTCCAAGTCTCCAGCTTATTGCCCATTCAAAAGAAAAAAAAGACTCCTCCAGCTTAATTATGGCTCCTCATCGGTTACATTTTTCAACTTGAAAAAGTTATAGCTCCTTTTCGGGCCGGCTTGGCATCCACCAAATTAGAGGATGGTGTACTGCATGCAGACACTCACACTGGTCGTAGCGCAGCAAAATGAGGGGTCAAATAACATGCCCACAGTATACATAGATCGTAAAGGTTGACACGCTAACATTCAAACTAAGCTTCACAAGATACGGTATGCATACTAGCTAACATTCACAAGCACTTAAGTTCAGCATGTTTAGGCATCTAAATGATTCACAAGACTATAACCAAGAAAAAGCCATGAGAAGGTGTAGAAATAAAGAAAAACATTCGATGCTTCTCTGAGCAAAGGGCCTCCCTACGCACGCATTAATTTCCTGGGCATGCTTCTTTCTGCTCAATGGTGCGTGCACTTTGAGCATGTTGGCAACTCCACAGCTAGCTTGATGGCTCATCTTGCAATTTACGCTGACACATTGTAGCAAACATAGGAGGCAATGGAGATCACTCAACATCAGACCATTTTGTGCAGTTCCACTGGAATCATCTTCATTGTCCTGAATGTGAAAAGATAGGAAAGCGTTGTACTTAAACGATGTCGCAAAACAGTAGCACATATCAATAGCTCGGCATGACAAAACATGATCATCTGGACGAAGGGGATACTGACCCGCGTGAGGAAGATTATGCATAATTTTATAGGTGGTTAGTTGATTTCCACCTTGGGATATCCTATGATGGCACGGAGGAAATTCTATGCGATCGATGAGCGCAATTCCTTCCGTGTGCCTGTAGAAAATTTGTCCGACTAACCCCAATATTTTTTTTTGCAGTTCCACTAAAATAATGCACCGCTGTTTGCATGACCCCTACTTGCCAGGTAGGCCATCAATGACTCGGTCTCTTTTATCTTGCGTTGATGGCGCGGATGCAGTGCTTGTTTGCTCCTCCACACATGACAGGCTCGTTCCACACTGCCAACAGCAAGTCAATGTCCGAATAAGCTTATTTCATCTCGCGTTGGTCATTCTACCTAGTAATGAATGTAGGAATACCTGGAGCACTGTGAGGTCAGCTGACAACATGTTCCACTAAAATTGAGGTTTGTGCTTCCGTTTGCACAGATAGACACCATATGGAGATAGACAAACCTGTTTGCACAAATATGTAATAGGGTTATTTAAGCAGTGTCATTTTTTGTAGCGGCATAAGATTAACAATAACATCTCATATGTTATCAATGGCATTACAGTGACAGTATGAAGAAGTGCCATGACATCAAATAAACATTGACATTAGATTAACGGGGCTTACATTAACATGCATAACAATTGCATTATGACTATGTGATGATAGATTGGGAGTAGCACTTGATCAGTACGTACATGCACGGTTAACAGGAACGGTTGTTCTAACAAAGGGTGATACGGAAAGGAGAAACACATCATCATGTCAACCATTGTGCAATTAAATTTTGTGCAGTTCAACGGAGATGCAACTATGTTACCGGTGTCAGAGTTTAGTGTAACGGCCCAAAACACTCTTTATGTGAAATAAAGCAAGAGAGAAGCATTTCATAAAACGGTGGTGGCATTGATACATTTTATCAATGGCAATAGATTGATAGTGGCATTACTTAACAGCGAAATCACATTAACAATGGCATTGTTTCATTTTGCCTGTGATGTTAGATTAACAGCAGCAGTAAGGGCATAGGGACAGGGGAGGCACAAGCACGTTTTACATCCACCATGGCATGAAGTGGTGAGGCAGAGGTGTTGCCGAGTGCGGCGAACATGCAAAGCATGTCTGGATTTGTGCGTTTTTTTGTTCTAGTCAGTGACCTTTCCTATGTGACCACAAGAAATCTAAACATGCTCATTCTCGGTTGCATTGTCGACCCAACACCCCCCACTTTCTGTCTTTTTTCGACCAAGAGACCGGTAAGGGCAGCATCTTTATTTCCCTTTCCAACCAAGAGATTGTTTCGTTAGCCAGTATCTGCAATACCTCTTTTCCTCTAATAGTAAAAATTTAGGTGGTCCTCGAGTGTTCGAGAAGACAATGGAGCTAGCTACATGGGGAGCTTTGTAATACTAGAAGAATATCCACATGCAGGATGTAGCGACGTGGGGAGCAATCCTAACTTGATGAAAAAAGGGATGCAACAACGTGGGGAGTTGGGCCATTAGAACAAGGTCGGGCCTTGCTAATATATGATGCCTCTTCACATCCTTTATGGTATACCCAGATGACCGCATGTTGCTGCCCAATGGCCAATGCCACCCCCCCCCCCCAAGCAAATTTAGAAGCGTCCCTCCCTCATCTAGCTGGTTCCTGTGTTTCCCCTGTTTTTTGACGCATGCCCACCTATAGAACCGCCTCGCACCGGCCAATTCCTCTCCAAACACCTAGGGAGGCGATTGAACCAAACAAGTCTAGACTTGTTTCTACTGGATTCGTTTGATGTGGAACCAGAAGGGTGTGACAGCTGACCTTGACAAAATAATTGACTAGCACATTGGCCTACATGAGAATGGGGCCCACTTGTCAGCGTGCTAGAAGGAGGAAGTAACGCAAGACAAAATGGAGCGCAAAAGGGTTTGAATCGATTGGCTCACGTGTGATGACCGCTGGAGCAATCCACTCAGATTGTACGTAAACAAATTCGTGCAAACATGGCCGGATTTACATTTACATAAAATAACCGATTTCCACACGGAGTAGGTTTCTCGGATTCCACGCGGGTCTAATGTAGGCGTTTAAATGCGGCAAGGAGGCTCATTCAGCTAGGCGTGCAGCGGGCGGCGACCTCGGCTAGCGCACCGCTTCAATGGCTGACACAGTGAGAGGTTGCGTTCGCCCTGTGCCGCCTTGAGCATGGACCTTAGTACATTAGTCTTTTGATTCATAAGATTGAATCCTATAGGAATTTTTACTAATCCCACTGTTCCTAAATATATATATATTTAGAAATTTCAAATGGACCACAACATACAAATGTATGTAGACATATTTCAGAGTATAGATTCACTCATTTTGCTCCGTATGTCGTCACTCATTGGAATCTCTAGAAAGACTTATATTTGGGAACAGAGGGAGTAGTATGGAATCACGTGTACTACTACAACATTTCATTGGAAATCTAGAATCTGCTCCAACTTTTTTTCACTTCCTTTCTCTCTCATGTAGCATCAAACACTCAATGCTAATACTATGGGATTCAAGTGGACATGCCACTCGATTCCTTTGTTTTTCCTATTCCTGTGTTTTAAGAATCCTAGTACTTGCTCTAAATGATGTGCAAATCAAAGAAAGAAACAGAGGGAGTACTTGCTCTAAATGATTTGAAGTTCCATTCCTCTCGGTCAATGTGTAATTCTCTATATTTACCGTCTTTCACGGACGGAGGGAGTAGGTTGAGAGCGTGAGCGTGTGTATTGCGTCGTGTGCTGTGTGCCGCATGGATGCATGAGTGTTGCGTGCGTGTGAGAGTTGCATGCATGCATGAGGCTTCTACTCCCTCCCATTGACATGTTCATATTTCAAGCTTCATTAGAACGTTGCATGCAAGAATTAAGAGAAAACTCATCGATCCATGTAAAAGTTTTGGTCTTTTGTTCTTCATGCATGCACGCATGCATTCCAATTAATATATTCGTAGAAACAATTTTCTTGAGGAAAACGAGCCCATTATTGAGTACTACTAAAAAAATCTTCTAGGCACTCATCATTTACAACTACCTTGGTTGATGCTTTTTTATTGACCTGCATGTAAACCGGAAGGAGGGAGTAGCTGTGCCTTGGCCAATGTTTCTTGTTGTTGGACCGGATGAGAGTAGATGCATAGGGATACTGTTGGGGATATGATTACTGGAGGTAAACCGGCTAGGAGTGGCCGGGTTAGCTCCATGAAGACAGAAGCCCATGAAGACGTGAAGATGGTGGCGCTTTACGAAGGCCCAAGGCCCAAAGGCGGGTTAAGGCCTGTAGATGTAAACCGACTTTGTCATGTAACTTGTATTGTAAGCTAGAGGAATAGAGACCGAGCCGGACACATCTATGATCCGGCTTCGGGACTCTGTAAACCGGCGGGCGTCAACCTATGAATATAAAGGGACGACCCATCCGCGGTTTGAGGACAACAGACGACTACTCGAGAGCCAGGCAAAGCGGATTTGCTTCCTGGTCATCGAAACCCTAGCAATACCAATCACAACTAGACGTAGGCTTTCACCTTCATCGAAGGGGCCGAACTAGTATAAAATCCCTCGTGTCCCTTGTCCGGTTTAACCCCTTTAAGCTAACCCGTTGCGATGGCTCCACGACTAAGTCCTTTCACGAGGACATCTGCCGTGAAAAACTCACGACGGTTCGCCCACCGTGGGGCTATCGCATGATGGTTTCGAGTTCTTGAAGGGTAGCTTTGATGGACTCAAGGGATACGCTGTGGGCCAGATGACGAAGAGTCGTCGCGGCAAGCTCTACATCGACGATGCGGGATGGGGTCCCGAGGCCGGTTCAATCGAATATGGATATCGGGTCCCCTTTGGTGGGATTCATGTCTTCATCGGCAAGAACAACGAACCGGGCCCTGAGTCGGACACCTGCACCGACATCATTGAGACAGCTCAGCGTGCAAGCCTTTCCCTGGTTCAGCCCGCAACAAGGCATGTTTTCATAGGTGTCATCCCTGGAGCGGAATATGAGGATGGACTGGCATCTGATGGAGAAACCGTTGTCTGCTCTGACGACGAGTCTTCAACTGGAGAGACCGAATCGCTATATCAGTTGCAGGACGGCCGGATTAGCAGAGGTTCCGATGGCAACAGTATTCCAGACCCCCTCAATCTGCCAAACTAGGTCGCTATCTTCATGGCCGGTACACAATTAGCACCCCACTCATCAACCGCCGCGGCAATGCTCCCTAGTTCAGCAACAGCAATGCCGGCGGGAGCAGGGGGCTCTGCGCCGCCTCCGGCTCAAGTTTTCTGTCTGATTTGTTCGACACTTTGGCAACATTGATGGCCGCGGAGGTGGACGCAGCAGCCCGGGACCAGCACAATGTGGAGATCGCAAAGGTGAAAGATCAGATAACTCAGGCTAAAGCAGACCTAGCAGTAGAGAAGGCTAGGATGGCTACAGAACGGGCCGGGTTGGAAGCTCAGGCCTACCGGCTTAGGCTAGGTCAGAATGCCTCAGAGGAAGTCATGAGAAGAAGATACCGGTCGCATCTCCCGCTGAGTTATGAGCCAAGAATCTCTTCAACACGCCAGGAGCAGGAACTAGTAACCAGCCAGTGTTAAACCAGACGGAGGCTCTGGGAACAGGAGCGTCGGTTCAGCCGTGAACGATGGACCCACCTCGTCAAAGCAACATTGTGCCGCAGTATGTTCCGACGCCCTCAGGGCATTACTCCAACCCGTTGGACAACATTGTGGCCGCCGCTTCACGATTGGCAGCCCTCCCAACCGACGGCGAGTCCCCAGTTGCGATTGAGGCACGATGGGCCATAGACCTCCTTCAAACAGCTTTAAACCAACAGCAGGCTTATTCGCATAGTCGTGAGAGGATTCATTCCACCCCCCCCCCCCCCCCCCGCCTGAGCCGGAGCTATAGTAGGCACGTTGAGGATGAACTGGCCGTGTCAAGCAGTGCATGTCGCTGTAACTCACCGCGAGGGCACAACCCGGCAGGTGGAGTTGCTAATGCGCAGGATGTGGTGGATCATGGTCGTGCACGTCGAGAGCCGAGTTAGCAGCTCTGCATGGAGTTCGTCAACCTACTTCGGTTCACCCTACTGCTTCAGTGGAGCCAGGTGTGGTCTTCAGTTCCTTAGGGGTGACGTGCCTCACCCCCGCTTTACGTAATGTACGACTGCCCAAGGATTTCAAGGGACCTTGTAAAGTACCCAATTACACAGTCGATTTGCAAACAGAGGCATGGGTTGAAAGCTACGAGATGGCAATGGAGATGTTAGATGTGGATGAACCGGTGTGTGCTAAATACTTCACCATGATGTTGGAAGGGACAGCTCGTACTTGGTTAAAGAGCTTGCTAGCTAACTCTGTCGGATCATGGGCCGAATTAAAGCACCGGTTTATCCAGAATTTTAAGGATACTTGTAGGCAGCCTATGTCAATTGTGGACCTGGCCGCTTGTGTTCAAGAGGATGGGGAGTCTACAACCCATTGGGTAAAGCAGGTCTCAGCTATTCTGCATTCGTCGGATCGCATCAATGGAGATACCGCAGTGTTAACGTTGGAGGACAATTGCCGGTTTCTGCTGCTCAAACAGAAGTTAGGAAGGCTCAAACGTCACTGCAATGATATGTCAACGCTTATGGCAGATTTCGTTAAATATGCCAATTCAGATAATACCAAAGACCCTGACTCAGAGGAGGACAAACCGGGGAAGGGAAAGAAAAACGACAACACCAAGGGGCAGCAGCATAAACCGGCAGGTCATGGGAATAATGGTAAGCGCAAAGCCGACAATAGTTTGGACTTTGTGGCTAACACCAATGCTCAGGATAACGGTCAGCGTCGTAAGGGCAACTAGCCCTAGAGAGGCGGAGGTTCAGGCCCCAATCTGGAGCGCCTGTTAAATCAACCTTGTCCAAAGCATGGATCAAAGGAGAAGCCAGCGTCACATCTTTGGAAGGATTGTTATATCATGCGAGAATTCAAGAACTCCAATATGTTTCAGTACGACAATGGCCCGCCCGGCGGTTCAGGAGGTGGTTTTCATGGGCCGGGTTATGGAGGCGGCAGCTCCGGTTCGGGATTTCAGGGCAATCAAATCGTACATAGCAATCAAGGGAACCAGGGCAACTAGGGAGGTTATAACCATCAAGGGAATCATCAGCAGCAGCAGTTAGGTTATCAGAGCAATCCGAAATAGTTAAATAGTGGGCGGTATCATGTCTTCACCACTAGCTTGTGCAAGCGTGATTAGAAGCTTCACAAGAGGGCAGTGAACTCTGTTGAACCAGATGTGCCTCAGTATTTGTGCCAGTCTGAGCAACCCATTTTATGGAGTAGAGAGGATCACCCACCCCGGGTTGACAATCTGGGTCATCTGGCCTTAGTGGTGGCACCTCAAGTTGGGGGGTACAAGTTCACCAAGGTGCTCATGGATGGGGGAAGCAGTATCAATATTCTCTACTATGATACCTTCCACCGTATGGGGTTGACAGATAAGAATGTTAAACCATCGAACACCGTTTTTCATGGTGTGGTGCCTGGTAAGTCTGCATATCCAGTGGGCAAGATAGCTCTAGAGGTGGCCTTTGGAGATGATCATGATTCAAGGTCAGAAACATTGGCTTTTGAGGTGGTGAAAATCAAGAGTCCGTATCATGCCCTGTTTGGGCGACCGGCTTATGCCAAGTTCATGGCACGGCCGTGTTATGTTTACCTGCAGCTTAAGATGCCAGGTCATAAGGGGACCATCACAGTACATGGGAGCGAGAAGATTGCTTTGGAATGTGAGGAAGGTGATGCGGCTTATGCTGAGTCGGTTTGTGCCACGGAAGAGCTGAAGTTTTATAAGGACAAAGTTGATCCGGCAGACATGACTTCTTTGAAAAAACCAACTACGGAGCACGATCCGGCGTTGAAGTTTAAATCGGCCACAGACACTAAGATGGTTGATTTTGTTCCTGGTGATTCATCCAAGTAGTTCAGCATCAGTGCTAACCTGGATCCCAAATAAGAAAGCATGCTCATCGAGTTCATCCATGAGAACCGGGACATCTTTGCATGGAAGCCTTCTGGCATGCCAGGTGTACCGAGGGAACTCGCTGAGCACACACTTAATATTGATCCTAAGTTTAAACCGGTCAGACAGTTTCTCCGCCGCTTCAACAAAGATAGGCGCAAGGCTATTCGTGAAGAAGTAGCTCGGTTGTTGGCCGCAGGGTTTATCATGGAGGTCTTTCACCTGGAGTGGTTGGCTAATCCGGTGCTGGTTCTAAAGAAAAACGGCACTTGGCGTATGTGTGTGGACTACACAAACTTGAACAAGGCTTGCCCAGCAGATCCCTTTGCCCTCCCTCGTCTTGATCAGATTATTGATGCCACGATGCGTTGTGACTACTTGTGTTTTTTGGATGCTTATTCTGGTTACCATCAGATCAAAATGGCAGTTAAGGACCAGGAGAAGACAACTTTTATAAATCCCTTTGGAGCCTTCTGCTATGTCTCCATGCCCTTTGGGCTCAAGAGTGCCCAGGCGACTTATCAACGTTGTGTTCAGAATTGTCTTCATAAACAGATTGGGCGCAATGCTCATGCATATGTGGATGATATTGTGATAAAGTCCAGGAAAGAGGAAACATTGATAGATGACCTGAGAGAAACCTTTGACAACCTCCAGGTTTACAAGATGATGTTCAATCCGGACAAATGTGTCTTTGGTGTACCGGCAGGCAAACTCTTGGGCTTTCTGGTATCAAACAGGGGCGTTGAGGCTAATCCGGAGAAAATTTCAGCAATCACGTATTTGGCTAAACCGGCGTGTATCAATGACGTTCAACGTTTAGCCAGCCGGATTGTGGCTTTGAGTCGGTATATCAGTCGTCTCAGGGAGAAGGCTATCCCTTTATACCAGATGTTAAAGAAAACGGATGACTTTGTCTGGAGCGATGCGGCTGATAAAGTGTTTGAGGATTTGAAGAGGCAGATAGCTAAACCGCCTGTGCTTGTAGCTCCGATCGATAAAGAGCCTTTACTGCTGTATGTGGCTGCTAATGCCAGGGCTGTTAGTGTGGCTATTGTTGTGGAACGCAAGGAGGCTAGAAAGGAATATATGGTTCAACAGCCGGTTTATTATATCAGTGAGGGGCTTATCGAATCAAAGCAGAGGTATCCACATTGGCAGAAGCTGGTGTATGGGTGTTTATGGCAAGCTGGAAGCTCAAACATTATTTTCAGGGTCATCCTATCACAGTGGTCAATTCAGCCCCTCTGGGAGATATCATTCAAAACACAAAAGCAACTGGCCGGATTGCCAAGTGGGCTATTGAGCTTGGACCTCATGGGCTCAAGTATACACCTCGTACAGCAATCAAATCTCAAGCACTTGTGGACTTCATCAATGATTGGACAGAGTTGCAGGCCCCAAAGGAAAAGCCAGATAACACGTATTGGACTATTCACTTTGATGGGTCCAGGCAATTGGAGGGCTCGGGGGCTGGAGTTATATTAACTTCCCCGCGAGGTGACAAGTTTTGTTATGTTCTCCGATTAATGTTCCCTTGTACTAACAATGCAGCTGAGTACGAGGCCCTACTCCACGGTCTTCGGATGGCTAAGGAGATGAACTTAAGCCGGGTTAAGTGCTTCGGTGACTCAGACCTGGTGGATCAACAGGTATCGGGCACCTGGGATTCTAAGGACCCACTCATGGCTACGTATCAACGAGAGGTGGACATAGTGGCTAGTCATTTCAAGGGTTATCAAGTTGACCATATAGGCCGGCGAAAAATTGAAGCGGCGGACGCTTTAAGCCGCCTTGGCTCTCAGCGTAAACTGGTCCCACCAAATGTCTTCCTCGACGTCCTGTATAATCCGTCGGTCAAGATACCAACAGAGGAGGAGTTGGTTGTTCCTGACCTGGAGGCTCAATTGGTGGCAGCTTTGCATGTTATACCGGATTGGACAATTGTAACGCCCTCGATGCGGCTATATCTCCCATGTGTCGAAGCATAACTTAGAGGCATAACCGCATTGAAAGCAATGTCGCAAGTGAGGTAATCTTCACACAACCCATGTAATACATAAGGGAAAGAGATACATAGTTGGCTTACAATCGCCACTTCACACAAAACATGAATAAAGCATTACATCACCCGACACAATCAAGGTCCGACTACGGAACCAAAAATAAAAGAAGACTACCCCAAATGCTACACAGATCCCCGATCGCCCCAACCGGGCACCACTACTGATCAATTGGAAACGGAACAACACAAAGAACGAGATCTTCATCGAGCTCCTCCTTGAGCTTGGTTGCGTCACCTGCTCGGTAACATCGGCACCTGCAAACTGGTTTTGGAAGTATCTATGAGTCAAAGGGACTCAACAATCTCACTCCCTCGAGATCAAGACTATTTCAGCTGATAGGAAGGGTAAAAGGTATGAGGTGGAGCTGCAGCAAGCGACTAGCATATATGGTGGCTAACATACGCAAATGAGAGCGAGAAGAGGAGGCAAAGCACAGTCGAGAATCTATGATCAAGAAGTGATCCTAGAACAACCTACGATCAAGCATAACTCCAACACCGTGTTCACTTCCCGGACCCTGCCGAGAAGAGACTATCACGGCTACACACGCGGTTGATGCATTTTAAATAACATAAGTTTCAGGTTTTCTACAACCGGACATTAACAAATTCCCATCTGCCCATAACCGCGGGCACGGCTTTCGAAAGTTCAAATCCCTGCAGGGGTGTCCCAACTTAGCCCATCACAAGCTCTCACAGTCAACGAAGGATATTCCTTCTCCCAAGACAATCCGATCATACTCGGCATCCCAAGACATCCTCGACAATGGTAAAACAAGTCCAGCAAAGCCGCCCGAATGTGCCGACAAATCCCGATAGGAGCTGCACATATCTCGTTCTCAGGGCACACTCAGATGAGACATCCTACGAGTAAAACCAACCCTCAAGTTGCCCCGAGGTGGCCCCGCAGTCTACTCGGTTCGGACCAACACTTAGAGAAGCACTGGCCCGGGGGGTTAAAATAAAGATGACCCTTGAGTCCGCGAAACCCAAGGGAAAAGGCTAGGTTGTTAGTGCAAATGGTAAAACCAAGGTTGGGCCTTGCTGGAGGAGTTTTATTCAAAGCGAACTGTCAAGGGGTTCCCATTATAACCCAACCATGTAAGGAACGCAAAATCCGGGAACATAACACCGATATGACGGAAACTAGGGCGGCAAGAGTGGAACAAAACACTAGGCATAAGGCCGAGCCTTCCACCCTTTACCAAGTATATAGATGCATTAATTAGATAAGAGATATTGTGATATCCCAACAAAATATACATGTTCCAACATGGAACAAACTCCAATCTTCACCTGCAACTAACAACGCTATAAGAGGGCTGAGCAAAGCGGTAACATAGCCAAACAACGGTTTGCTAGGACAAGCTGGGTTAGAGGCTTGGCTTAACAATATGGGAGGCATGATAAGCAAGTGGTAGATATCGCAGCATAGGCATAGCAAAAGAGCAAGCAATTAGCAAGCAAAGATAGAAGTGATTTCGAGGGTATGGTCATCTTGCCTGAAATCCCGCAAGGAAGAAGAACGAGTTCATGAAGAAGACAAACGGACATAGTTGAATGGGTCCTCACAAACGTGACGTTATCGGAACCAACCCGAAGAAGCAACACCGGAAAGAAGCACACAACATAGTAAACAACCAACACATGAACATGGCATGATATGCGGGATGCGATATGTGATGCATATGCATGATTTGGAAAGGAATGATTGAACCTGGCCTCAACATGGAAATCCAAGAGTGCCACTGGAAAGGTGAGGTGATTTTGGTCGAAATCGATATAAAGATCACCGGAATCGGATGCACGGTTTGGAAATGGCAAGCAAAACAAATATGACACCGGTCTGCGATAAACAGCACGAGACCATCTAAATGCATCAAGAACAACATGCTACTGCACCCAAACATAGCAAAAAAATACATGGCAGGGATCCCCTCATGATGCTTGACAAAATATGAACACTGAGCTACAGCTAATTCACTCATTAACAGGTTCAAACAATCATGGCAAAAGTGCAAAAGATTACATGTTTCAGACTTAGTGAAATTAACAACATGTCAGGACTTTATCATCAGGAAGCAATGTTTAGAGCATGATAACTACATGCTATAGGAACATATCATGGCAAAGCAAGGCATGGCATGAAGCTACTCAAAGCATACAACAAAAGTCCCTTAGTGACCATAAGCCAAAAGGGATCAGAAAATGCAATTGTAAGCATGTGAGCATAGCAAAAACATAAACAGATTCAGACTTAGTGAAAAACTGGAGAATGCAAAACAGATATCAAGTAGGCATGTATACGAGCTCGATGCACTCTCTACGAGGCATTGCATGACAAACTAAGCATACACCCAGCAAATAGACATGGCATAGAAGCTAGACATGGCAAGAACAACAACATAGCATGCATGGATCAACAACAACAAGCTCGGCAAAATTGCTAAACATGTTAACAATCTGCCAGGAACATTTTATAGCAAAAGTAGAGCTCGATTGACTCAAGCTAGGGTGCTCCATAATTGCAAACAAAGACTTGGATGGATAGAGCACAACATTATCTACAAAACATCTTTACTGATCTTTCTCAAAAGAGGCACGGATCACTAGGAAACAACATGAATATATGGCATAAAAATAAGGACAGGGCAAGGACTTAGTGAAATTCTAAGTCCCTGAAATCAGCAACATTGAGTAAGCTACTTTGCATGCTTGTGCTAGTCACCACAGAGATCACAAAAATACATGGCATACACCCCTGTAAAGATGGCATGGCATTATTCAAAACACATGTAGGGCTCAGGGTCATAGCATGCACACATTAATCATGGCAAAAATGACAAAAGTGCATTTGCTGAAACAGATCTGAAACTATCATCACATAGCCCTCTTCCAAAAGCATTTCGGGCATCAAGATGAGCTCAAATGAGAATGATGCAATGAGATGAAATGATTTGCTCGTCGAGACGAACATTTTGATATGCTACACGCACGAATCGGAGCACGGTGACGAAGTTATGGCATGCCAAAGTATGCAAAAATGTTGGGGTTTCAGGGGAAAAAGTCAACCGAGTGGAAACTCCGGATCCAGATCTGGCGTGGGGCACTGTAGCAACACGAGGCTCGAAGTTCGCCGGGGTTGAGGTCGCCGGTCGGAGACGAGGAAGAGGCGGGGAGGCGAGGAGGAGGCCGGCTGGAGTCACCGGAGCGGCGAGGGGCAGCGAGGGCGACGAGGAAGCAGCGATCCAAGGCGGCGGCGCGGGGCGGTCGCCGGCGCGGAGCAGCGGCGCTCGTCGGCGCGGTGGCGGCGCGGCGAACCTTGGCGGCAGCGGCGCGGCGACGTTGAGGCGCGAAGGGGAGCGAGCGCTCGGCGGCGCGGGGCGAGGCGCAACCTCGGGTGGCGGCGCGGCTTCGGGCCCGCGGGCCGGAGGGCGCGGGGGCGAAGTGGGGCGCGGGCGCCGGCCAGGTGGCGCGTGCTGAGTGGCTGGGAGCGGCGGCGGGGTGACGTGTCAGCCACCGGTTGGCTGGAGCGACATGTCCGGTGGGGCGGACATTGTCCGGCGCGGGACGAGTTCATCCGGCGGCGTGAGGAGGACGAAGTTAGGGTTTGTACCGCGAAAAATTCGGGGAGGCACACATATATATAGGTAGAGGGAGCTAGGAGTGTCCAAATTGAGCACGGTTTGCAGCCACGCGATCGTGATCGAACGGCCTAGATGATAGAAGGGGTTTAGGTGGGTTTTTGGGCCACTTTGGAGGGGTGTTGGGCTGCAACACACAAGAGGCCTTTTCGGTCCCTCGGTTAACCGTTGGAGTATCAAACGAAGTCCAAATGGCACGAAACTTGACAGGCAGTCTACCGGTAGTAAACCAAGGCCACATGACAAGTCTTGGTCCAATCCGGAAATGTTTAACACCCACCGCTCTCGGATCTCGGGGGCTCCCTCCCACTTCTTAGTGGCAGCACTTAGCTCTGCGCTGGTGAGAAGACAAGAAGACTAGACTTGATACCGGACGAGGCTTTTCATTTGCTTTCCGTAGTTGGTTTGCCACTTTTTAGTGAGAATTTGCTTTCTGGCGTTCCTTGCTAGCCTGGTTCCATTGTCCTTGTTGCCTCCTTTTCTGCCCTTGGTTCCTCGTTTTTGCCCCGTACTCTCCCTCGCATGCCTCGCGAGGGGGCTGGACAGGGCGCCCTCGTGAGTGTTTTCATTTTCCTGTTTTTCGCAAGGCACCCTCGCTCGAGTTCGCAAGCTGGCGCACCCCTCTCAATCCGTGCCCCCCGGGTACCGTGATACAAAGCACTGGGTCATGACTGGCAATGTCTGCGACCAGGATTCGGAAGGATAAGAATTTCCTAGCGAATTTTTGTAGTTCTCAGATGCCTTTCGAGCATAGGAGGCCTCGTAAGGCATTGGGGGACGCGCGTCTCGTGAGGCGGAAACTACTTCAGGCGCATCATGCTAAGTTATTCCTACGCGCATACATAAAACGTGGCGCTGCAACATGACACAAGAATGATAAACATAGCACAGCCACTTAGAAATCATAATTGTTGCACGCCCCGGGGCCCCATACTTGTCTCTCTCTTAATGTAGGAAGGAAAGGAAAAAACAAAACAAAAGCGAAACATGCTCCCGCAGCAGGTTGCAAGGACGGGCCCATGGCGCTCTCTTGAGCTCAGCCAGACCCCTCCTCGTGCTTCACTAAAGCGCGGCGACGAGATGACCCGCCGCCACCTTCGAAGCAGGCATGGCGGCTGGTCGTAGCCGCCACTACTGAATCTGTCACCAGAAGAAGAGTCGTCGTAGCTGGACGAGCCTTGGCCGGCGCCAAGGGCGAGCCCAGCTTCACTCTCATCGCGGCTATCGCCAAGGCCGAGCACCTCACCGCCGTCGTTGTCCTCGGGGCAACACCCGACGCGGCAGCCATCTTCCCCGAACACCCTCACATAGAGGGTCGCGTTGCCATCGTACTTGGAGTGGTGGGAGCACCACCGGCCCAGGCCGTGTGCGTGGGCAAACGTCTGCCAGCCGTGAGACAGGACTGTGTTGCCTGCGGCGGAGACCTCGACCGCAACGCACGAAGCCTTGCTGCAGCAGCCGTCCGCCTGCAACCAGAGACCGCCTAGGCCAGTGGCCGGCAGCTCGCCGGCAAAGAAGCGCGGGAGCTGAAGCCATGTGCCGACCGGGTTCTCCGACCACACGACGAACTCCGGTAGCACTTCCGCAGAGTGGAATCATAGCTTGGGCGGCCGCGCGACCATGGCATGCCTCCCTTTGTCAACGGGGCTCCCACAACTCGGGCGACCCCCACCAAGCGAAGAGGCACCACTGCAGCCACGAGGGGCCGCGGTAGAGGTGACGATGTGCTTGCAGGGATGGTCGCGCCCCCTCTTGGGCGGTGGTGAGCTGGGCACCTCCTGGCGAGCCTTCCCCTTCTCCGCAGCCGAGAGCCTCTTCGCAGGCGCCATGGGTGTCGCTGCGGGCAGTGAAGCGAGGAAGAAGAAGGAGCGGGAGAAGCAAAGGAAGAGATCGGTGACGGGAGCTCCGCCCCCTTCCCATTTATAGCCAAGGGGAGGCCAACCACAGGCCTCCACGATCTAAGGTAATAATGATCTTTTTATACATGCAGCAAGGACTCTTCTAGTCGGGTTGTTACCGAGCCGGCGTGGGGAAGCGGAGACACCCACGACCAATCAATCACCACGCGTCAACCGTGGCTGCAGGCTATTGGGGCCTGTGGCGCTCCGCACTTGCCCTTTGGCTTCGCCTTGAAGCCAAGCCCAAGCACGCCTTGGGCCCGGGGGCTACTGTCGGCATTCTAGGAACGGGGGTCCCCAGACTTTCCTGCCTGCGGCCCACGGCCTGGCTCCACTAGCGGCCCCGTACGGCCCATCTTCACCAGTGAACACTCAAGACCCTCGCGAGGGGCCAGGCCTCGCGACGCGGACGATGCAAGACCTCCTCATGGGCGGCCTCACCAAGCTGGCTCGCGAGGGCCGGAGAGATCAAGGCAAGGGACACCTCGTGAGGTTTGTGTGATGCAAGCCATGATGACTGGAACCAGGCGGGCGCCAGCGCGCGCAGTCTCCTCGTTTCCTCTTTGGTGCTAAAGAGGCAAGCGCAGGCGAGGAGTCCCGAGGCATCAGGCAAAGGTTTACAAATCAGTGCAACAAGACCAAGACCAGTAGGACAGCAGGACGGGGGTCACTGTGGAGCCCAAGACGGTGTCACTACCAGAGCCTTTGGCAACCAAAGACTACTTTCGTCAGGATAGCTTGTACTAGCTTTCCCCCTTCAAATTGGCCGTTGTGGGATCCCTTCCCGCCTAATATTTGGGAGGTCCCCGGGCCTCTATAAATAGGACTAGCCACCACCGTAGAGAGGCATCGGATTTTGGATCGGCTCATCTAGAGAGAGACCATCCATAACCACACATACTAACCAAGCACAAGAACACTCTCCTCAGGAGGCTGTTCTTCCGTTGTAACTATTCATCCTCAGCCCAAGAGGCAATCCACCACACCACACTAGAGTAGGGTATTACACCACATCGGTGGCCCATACCAGTATAAACTCTTGTGTCTCGTGTTCTTTGGGTTCGTCGAGCTAGGCCATGAGATCATAATGTGTGTGAGCTAGAGAGGGGGAGAGATTTTCGTGCGCACCCCAGTGTTCGAACCTCAAGGGTTTTGCCGGACCCCGAAATCCGACAAGCTAACCATCTCACTCCTCATCGCTTGATTAATGCAGCGCCATGCAAACAAACCTTCTCACTTCCGCATGCATGCAAGGGTATATTAATATCCTTGGTTGCTGGTACGAGGCAAACCCCATAAATTTTGCATCGATTAGTGTTAGTGGCCTTTTGCAAATTGTAATTTTGATATACTGGCCTTGTGTACAAAAAAATGGAGGTAGTAACTATTTGACTTCCTTTCCCCTTGCGGTGACGTCGACGATATCTCGAACGTTGTGGTTTGACGAAGTGTGTTCGACGGATAACACCATTGAGGGAGACCATGGTAAGTCGTAAGAAAGTCGTTCGCAAGTGCCCTCTGCAAGCCGAGACAACAGCCTTATTTGCATCCAGGAAGTCCATTGAACCAAAGGACGTGTAAATGTACTAGTACTACTAGTACACAATAGCGTCGTCCGTCTAGCTTAGTGCGGTGAGGTGGTTTCTCGAAGTAGACAATGGAGAAGCGGAGTGAGCGAAGAGTGAAATGATGGTTGCTTCGTCCGTGCTTTGTGATTTTATGCCTCACTGCTTTGTGATTTGTGATAGAAGGGACAGGGGACTAGACTCTGTGCTCTATACTGTACATGCGTCCAAGCATGGGAGAAAGAGGAGAGACGTTGCATTTTTCTATTCCTTCAATCAATCAAACAGGGAGCTTCGGTTCCATCTTTTTGGCTTTGGCAACACCGTCCACAATGGTTCCCATCGATGACAACAGCTATTTTCACATTTGGCTACACATTGTGGATGCCCTTAACCGTACCACTTGGTTTTGCTCCTATGTGCTATCTATACAAATCTCAATTATATTGATCTAAAAAATTATAGAATCAAGATTAGTAAAAAGGAGGTGATTTTGCCGCGCGGATGGCGGGGGAGGTTTCTTATTTTTAGAGGACGTTGGCCTGGCGGTTTGCTAACATGCGGTCCCACATGTCAGTGGTTTACCAAGTCGATCCGCGTCCCACATGAGGCAGAATAACGGCAGAAGAAACAAGTGGTTAACTTGAAGAAGATGAGGGAGAAGCGGATTAAGAAACGAGTGAAATGATGGTTGCTTCGTCCCTCCAACTTATTTTTTACTAGCATTATTATTACTTCGTCCCTCCAACTTAACTACGGGAAAGGTACAGCTTTGTAATTTGACGCCTCAATGCTCATTACTACGTCGGCGCCATGACTGGGGTGCTTCACCCCTGCTGCTCTGTACTGTATTTTGGTATGGCATGTGGACCCAGTAGCTTGATGTCCCACATGTCGGCGAAAGGGACTAGAACATTTATGAAAGCGAGCGCTCCACTCTTACGATGGAGGAGTACACGACACGGTGGCCCGGTGAACTGTCACTTGTACTTTATAGTACTATAGTTTTGCTGTTTCGCACGATCCATCGATACAAACCCGATTAAACAGGAAAGGGCGGGATTTTTTCCGCGCGGTAGATGATACTGGCCATACATTTCAAATGCAACTTTAATGTATGCAAACTGAATAATTAAGTAACAATATGATATCTAGCAAAACTAAAAACACATATGATTTATTGTGTTAGAGTGTAGTAGTAGTGTTGTATTGCATAGTTGTTAGATGTAACATGCGAGAACTTGTAGAGATGTAGTTTTGGAGGGCCTACAGAGAGAAATCATAATACGGTGACCGAACTTTAGAATACTCTCATTGCGGTCACCATATACGTTTTGCAGTGATTATACGGTCACTTGCTCACCTTTCAGCATCGGATTGCACTCTGCTGACCGGCCAAATAGTCTGCGTGGCACCATGTTGACTAGTTAAATTGACCATGTTCCTTGTGGGTCCCACCTGTCAGTTCGCATAGGAAAATGTCAGATAAACACAAATTTACACAGGCGCGACAAGACTCCAATCCGTGCGCGGGAATCACCTGGTTGTGTATGTGTCTGTTAGGGCCTGATGTGCGCATGCACGTGTAGGTTGAGCACTTAGCGTGAGAGTGTGTTGGTCGTGTGGTGTGTGCATGCACGCATGCATGCATGTGTGCGTGTGAGTGTTGCGGTGCGTGTGTGGCTGCCTGTGTACGTGTGAGTGTTGCGTGCGAGCGTGGCTACATGTGTTCGTTTGAGTGTTGCATGCATGCAGTTCGTGTGCATGCGTGCGTGTGTGTATAATCACCGCACCATCTCTTGTGTGTTAAAACAGACGACTCAGCATACAAATACAAGGCAACCTTGAACGATGGTGGCGAAGCAGCCTGCCTCCCACCGGGCTCTCATGTCCTAGATGATCATTGAGGGAGTCCTGGATTAGGGGGTCTCCGGACAGCCGGACTGTTAGACTATGAAGATACAGGATTGAAGACTTCGTCTCGTGTCCGGATGGGACTCTACTTGGCGTGGAAGGCAAACTAGGCAATACGGATATGTGTATCTCCTCTTTTGTAACCGACCTTGTGTAACCCTAACCTCTCCAGTGTCTATATAAACCGGAGGATTTTAGTCTGTAGGACAACATACAATCATACCATAGGCTAGCTTCTAGGGTTTATCCTCTCTGATCTCGTGGTAGATCTACTCTTGTACTACCCATATCCTCAATATTAATCAAGCAGGACATAGGGTTTTACCTCCATCAAGTGGGCCCAAACCTGGGTAAAACATTGTGTCCCCTGCCTCCTGTTACCATCCGCCTTAGATGCACAGTTTGGGACCCCCTACCCGAGATCCGCCGGTTTTGACACCGACATTGGTGCTTTCATTGAGAGTTCCTCTGTGTCGTCGCTGTTAGTCTTGATGGCTCCTACTATCATCGATAGCGATGCAGTCCAGGGTGAGACTTTTCTCCCCGGATAGATCTTCGTGTTCGGCGGCTTTGCACTGCGGGCCAATTCGCTTGGCCATCTGGAGCAGATTGAAAGTTACGCCCCTGGCCACCAGGTCAGGTTTGGAAGCTTAAACTACACGGCCGATATCCGTGGAGACTTGATCTTCGACGGATTCGAGCCTCTGCCTTGTGCGTCAGGCGGTCATGATGAGTACGATTTAGCTCTACCATCGGACAGTGTTCAGGAGATCGCACAGGCAGCCGCTTCGACCCTCAATTCGGAGCCAGTTGCACCGTCCATGGACGGGTGGATGGACCCCGCCACGGAGGCCTTACCCTCAGCGGCGATCGAGCCAAACATCGACCTTACCTTGCACGAGAGTCGTGTTGTTAAACTGTCGGATCCTTCTCCGGCCATGGACTCCGAGCCACCTGCGCCCGTTCCTATCGAATCCGATTGGGCGCTGAACATGGAGTTTACCTCCGCGGATATTTTTCAGCACTCGCCCTTTGGCGACATACTGAACTCATTAAGGTCTCTCTCCTTGTTAGGAGGATCCTAGTCGAACTATGTCCGGCAGGACTGGGATGCGGACGACGAAGAAATTCGCGGCCCACCCACCACCCACTTAGTAGCCACTGTCGATGACTTAACCGACATGCTCGACTTCGACTTCGAAGATATCGACGGTATGGACGACGATGCGGGAGACAAAGAGGTACCACTACCGACAGGGCACTGGACAGCCACCTCATCATACGATATATACATGGTGGATACACCCAAAGAAGGCAATGGCGACGAGATAGCGGAGGATGACCCCTCCAAGAAGCAACCCAAGCGCCGACGTCAACGGCGCCGCTCTAAGTCCCGCCAAAGCAAAAGTAGTGATACCAGCACAGGAGATAATAACACTCCGGATAGTGCCGAAGACAACAACAATCCCCTCCAGCAAGATTTAGATCAGGAGGATGGAAGAGCTAGCCCTCCTGAGGGAGCGGCAGATGGAGAGGCGGAGGATGATAATTACATGCCCCCTCCGAAGACGAGGCAAGCCTCGGCGATGACGAATTCGCCGTACCAGAGGATCCCGTCGAACAAGAGCGCTTCAAACGCCGGCTTATAGCCACGGCAAATAGCCTTAAGAAAAAGCAGCAGCAGCAACTTCAAGCTGATCAAGATCTGCTAGCTAACAGATGGACTGAAGTCCTCGCGGCCGAGGAATATAAACTCGAGCGCCCCTCCAAGAGTTACCCAAAATGCAGGTTGCTACCCTGACTGGAGGAAGAAGCGTATGACGCGGCCGATCGGCCACCTCGTGGCCGCGATAGAGAGGCATTCCAGCCAAAAAGTCAGCCTGCACCCCGACACCATTCAAATAAAAATGCATGGGGAGATACGCCAGACCTGCGAGACATATTGGAGGACAAAGCAAAGCATGCAAGATCGATCTACGGATCACGAGGATGCGCCACTATGCAAGACGATAAACGTCACGCCGGATACAGTAAAAGTAAATCCGGCCGGGCCGAACACAGCAGGCAAGACCCATTCGAGCTGCATCGTGATATAGCCCAATACAGAGGTGCCGCACACCCCTTATGCTTCACAGACGAAGTAATGGATCATCAAATCCCAGAAGGTTTCAAACCTGTAAATATTGAATCATACGACGGCACAATAGATCCCGCAGTATGGATCAAGGATTTCCTCCTCCACATCCACATGGCCCGCCGTGATGACTTACACGCCATCAAATACCTCCCACTAAAGCTCAAGGGACCAGCGCGGCATTGGCTTAACAGCTTGCCAGCATAGTCCATTAGCTGTTGGGAAGATCTGGAAGCCGCATTCCTCGACAACTTCCAGGGCACTTATGTGCGGCCACCAGATGCCGATGACTTGAGCCACATAATTCAGCAGCCAGAAGAATCGGCCAGGCAATTCTGGACTCGGTTCCTAACAAAGAAAAATCAAATCGTCGACTGTCCGGATGCAGAGGCCCTAGCGGCTTTCAAACACAACATCCGCGACGAATGGCTAGCCCGGCACCTTGGTCAGGAAAAGCCGAAATCTATGGCAGCCCTCACGACACTCATGACCTGCTTTTGTGCGGGAGAAGACAGCTGGCTGGCTCGCAGTAATAACATATCAAAGAACCATGGTACTTCGGATACCAAGGACGGCAATAGCAGGTCACGTCGCAACAAACATAAGCGCCGCATTAACAGCGATAATACCGAGGATACGACAGTCAATGCCGGATTCAAAGGCTCTAAACCCGGTCAGCGGAAAAAGCCATTCAAACAAAGTACGCCGGGTCCGTCCAGCTTGGACCATATACTCGATCGCTCGTGTCAAATACACGGCACCCCAGAAAAGCCAGCCAATCACACCAACAGGGATTGTTGGGTGTTCAAGCAGGCCGGCAAGTTAATTGCCGAAAACAAGGACAAGGGGCCACATAGCGATGACGAGGAGGAGCCCCGGCAGCCACACACCGGAGGACAGAAGAGGTTTCCCCCACAAGTGCGGACGGTGAACATGATATACGCAACCCACATCCCCAAGAGGGAGCGGAAGCGTGCACTCAGGGACGTATATGTGTTGGAGCCAGTCGCCCCAAAGTTCAACCCATGGTCCTCCTATCCGATCACTTTCGATCACAGGGACCATCCCACTAGTATCCGTCATGGCGGATTTGCCGCACTGGTTCTGGACCCAATCATTGACGGATTTCACCTCACTCGAGTCCTTATGGATGGCGGCAGCAGCCTGAACCTGCTTTATCAGGACACAGTGCGCAAAATGGGTATAGACCCCTCAAGGATCAAACCCACAAAAACGACCTTTAAGGGCGTCATTCCAGGCGTAGAAGCCCATTGCACAGGCTCAATTACACTGGAAGTGGTCTTCGGATCCCCGGATAACTTCCGAAGCGAAGAGTTAATCTTCGATATAGTCCCGTTCCGCAGTGGTTATCACGCACTGCTCGAGCGAACCACATTTGCGAGATTCAATGTGGTTCCGCATTATGCATACCTCAAGTTCAAGATGCCAGGACCTCGCGGGGTTATTACATTAAATGGAAACACAGAGCGCTCTCTCCGAACGGAGGAGCACACCGCGGCCCTCACAACAGAAGTGCAAAGAAGCCTCTCAAGGCAGTCCACCAGTTCGGCGTTTCAAGACCCGGAAACCTTCAAGCGCGCTCGGAGCAATCGGCAACTAGACCGCCTGGCACGATCTGAGCTCGCGTAGCAATGCGGCCCCCACCCCAGTCCCAGCCAAACGATGAAACTCATGCCACGCATACATAATTATGCATTAAAAATACCATGGGCATAGGTGGGGAGGGGGCACAACTATGGCATGCCCCAAGACGCGGCTTAAACCGCACTAGGGGCTTCCCGTTTGGTTATTTTTCTCTTTTTCAGGACCTTAATCTCTAGAAACCCTGTCCGGCAGCACTATTGCCGAACACATGATGCAGCAACCAAGGAGGCAGAAAGCTACGTCACACCACAGAATTCCCAGGTGGATTACAATAACGAGTGAAATATTTGATTTAATATTGTTCCTCAGCTTGCCCTTGGAAGGGACATAGTCCTACTCTTTGCTTATCGCACCATCAGGATCATTCTGCTTTAACGCGCCTTTTTGAATAAACAACGCATAACATTACGACTATTATTGCAATTCTTGTTATATATATATATATATATATGTGTGTGTGTGTGTGTGTTCATCAATGCACATTGCAACCGTACACTTTGGTACGGCCAATACACCAGGGGCTTACGTACCCCACAATATGGTGCGAAAAGTCCGAACACTTTCACAAGTGCGGCACCCCGAACTTATAGCATTATATGCATCAGCTCCGAATCATGTCTTTGGTCAAATGTTGGGTTTGCCCGGCTCCTATGTTTTGGTACCCTACATTCTGCTCTATCGGCTAAGGTAGCGCTAGGAGAACTACTGCGATTGTGCCCCGATTCTGATGGGCTAAGCACCTCAGTAGAGAAAGCTAAAACTGACTGTCATGATAAGGTGAGAGACTGGTCGCTGTTCGATGAGGTTTTCGAGTCCCTAAAGACTTATGCCGCTTAGAGCGAGGGGTCGGCCCAGTCCGGCTTAAAGGCGTGTATCGCGCCCCGAATTCGGCCTTCCGAATACTAGGGGTTCGCCGAAATTTAAAATTATAGAATTCTATGTCTAAGTGAGAGTGATAAAGCATTATTAGTCCAGTTGCCTTGTTCGTTGTGCTGAGCACCTCCCTCAAAGGACCCAAACATGGGAACAAGAGTGCTCAGGTTTATCCCGAACACCCCAGCACTCGTGGCATGGGGGCAGAAGCCGAGGACTAGCCATCTCTCAGATTGGACAAACAGCCAAACAGAAGGTAATATTTTAAATTCACACAAGCGTTGCATAGCGCATATGAAACAAGTTTTCATCATACAGGATCACACGAGCAAGTTCACTCAAATATTACATCCTTTGAACATTCGTCCGCTACAAGACGGGCACCCTTCAGGACACCCTCATAATAAATTTCGGGGGTGCGATGCTCCTTGCCCTGCGGCGGTCCTTCCTTGATCAGCTTCACGGCGTCTAGCTTGGCCCATTGCACCTTCACACGGGCGAATGCCCAGCGTGCACCTTCGATGCAGACAGACCGCTTGACGACCTCCAGCCGTGGGCAGGCGTCCACAAGCCGCCTCACCAGGCCGAAGTAGCTGTTTGGAAGGGCGTCGCCAGGCCACAGTCGGACTATAAAGCCCTTCATGGCCTGTTCGGCCGCTTTATGTAGCTCGACCAGCTGCTTCAGCTGGTCGCTCATGGGCACCGGGTGTTCGGTCCCAGTATATTGAGACCAGAACAGCTTCTCCATTGAGCTCCCCTCCTCGGCCTGGTAATACTGTGCGGCATCCGACACGCTGCGGGGCAAATCTACGAATGCTCCTAGAGAGCTCTGGAGTCGGGTAAGTAACAGGTAATTTACTCTCACATGCTTGCTTTGCATATAGAATGCCTTACCCGCCGCTATCTTCCTCATCGCATCAATCTCCTGGAGGGCCTTCTGTGCTTCGGCCTTGGCACTCTTTGCACTTTCACGGGCGGCAGCAAGCTCGGACTCTCGCGTCTTCGAGTCACGCTCCAACGCCTCATGCTTCGACATGAGATCTTGGAGCTCTTGCTTCACCTCGCCCACCAGTGCTTCTTGCCTTTCCCGCTCGGTCGGCTCCTTGGCCGCCTTGTCTTCGGCCTCGGTTAGCGCTTCCTTCAGGGTCACCACCTCGGTCGTGGCCCCTGGCAAATATACGATGATCCTGTCATTTTGCAATCGCCTCTTCTTTTATATATACATAGACAGGGTCTTACTTACCCTTGTTCTCCTCGAGCTGCCTCTTGGCAAGGCTGAGCTCTTTCTTGGACCCCTCGAGGTCCTGCTTCAGTGTGGCGACCTCCGCAGTCAGTGTGGCTGAGGCCAGCAGCGAAGCCTGCATACGCATATTGACATACTTATATTAGACTCCTGCGACGTTGGTTGATCCTCTGTTCGGCTTTTCTTTGTGAACACCAAACAGAGCATCAGGGGCTACTATCTATGGAGTAATATTTTTCATATATTTTAACACTTACCTCAAAGCCTGTTAGAAGGCTGGCACAGGCTTCAGTCAATCCTCTCTTGGTGGACTGAACCTTCTGGACCACCGCACTCATAATAGTGCGATGCTCCTCGTCGATGGAAGCGCTGCGAAGCGCTCCCCACAGATTGTCCGGTGCCTCTGGATGGACAGAGGTCACCGACACAGGCATCTTGCCCCTCTTGGAAGGAGCCCGCCTGCCCGAATCCGGAACCGCTGGAGGTTCCGGCACGGTGTTCGGCTGAGGGCCGAACTCGGAGCCCTCGGGGGCCTTGTCCCCTCTGCTCCTGGAGTCTGGTAGGTCGCCTTGAGGCACCT
This sequence comes from Triticum aestivum, assembly GCF_018294505.1. Taxonomy (NCBI): domain Eukaryota; kingdom Viridiplantae; phylum Streptophyta; class Magnoliopsida; order Poales; family Poaceae; genus Triticum; species Triticum aestivum. The sequence goes on from NC_057812.1 coordinate 312,695,975, forward strand.
CCAGGACTGTCTCCCCTTGATCCGGTGCCTCTTGAGACAATACCTCGGCGTCGTCCGCAGGGCAAGGGAAGGTGGCGGTCGGAAGTGGATCGCTATCCATATATGACGAGCCCAGGGAGCCGTCCGACGATACATCGATACTAGCTTATGGCGGCCTGCATAATCATATTCGGCGTTAGGGGAAGCAGTGCACAAAAGGGTACTATGAGTTACTCTGGTGTCCGAATACTTATGACCTCCCCAGGGGCTTGGCCCTGGGCAACCACTCGTCTTCGCCTTCAGCGGCGGCGGTGGAGCTGTCCGAAAGGAGAGTCCTTCCCCTCTTGGACCCTTCGGCCCCCCAGTTGGGGCGGCCTTTCTTTTCTTGTCTCCCCCAACTAAAGGGGGAGCATCTTCTTCTTCCTCGTCGTCTTCGGGGGAGGAGTGTGCCGCAGAGTCATCGGACAATGAGTCCGATAACACCTGGCGTCGGGAACTCTTTCGGGTTACCTTGGCCTTCTTGGTCTTCTATGGCACCTTGTAAGGAGCCGGAGTCAGCATCTCCGTCAGGAGAGCGTTTGATGGACCTTCGGGCAAGGGAGCCGGACAGTCGATCTGTCCGGCCATTTCCTGCCAGTCCTGTCAAAGGAGCGGGAGCTTAGATCCTGCATAGAGTCAAACTATGAAAAACGAGTATCCTGTAAGAGGTAAAACAGCTTACCGCGCTGGCTTGGCGCTTTGGGCAGAATCCGCGATCCTCGGTAGTAGGAGGAGGAACCTCGGCGCCCTTGAATAGCACCTTCTAGGCATCCTCGTGTGTCGTATCGAAGAGCCTGCTCAGAGTTTGGTGCTGGGCCGGGTCGAACTCCCACAAGTTGAAGGCCCGTTGTTGACATAGGAGGATCCGGCGGACGAGCATGACCTGGACTACGTTGACGAGTTTGAGCTTCTTGTTCACCATGTTTTGAATACATGTTTGGAGTACGATCAGCTCTTCCGAACTACCCCAGGACAGGCCCTTCTCTTTCCAGGAGGTGAGCCGCATGGGGATGCCAGATCGGAACTCGGGGGCCGCTGCCCATGCAGGGTCACGCGGCTCGGTGATGTAGAACCACCCCGATTGCCACCCCTTTATGATCTCCACGAAGGAGCCCTCGAGCAATGTAACATTGGGCATCTTGCCCACCATGGCGCCTCCGCACTCCGCCTGGCGGCCTCCCACTACCTTCGGCTTGACATTGAAGGTCTTCAGCCATAAGCCGAAGTGGGGCTTGATGCAGAGGAAGGCCTCGCACACGACAATAAACGTCGAGATGTTGAGGATGAAGTTCGGGGCCAGATCGTGGAAATCCAGGCCATAGTAGAACATGAGCCCCGGACGAATGGGTGGAGTGGGAATCCTAGTCCGCGGAGGAAATGGGTAAGGAACACTAAGCTGCCCCTCATCTGGGAGCTGGTGCACGATGTCGTCGGGCAGGTATCCGGCTCTCCTCAGCTTCTTGATGTGTCCCTCCGTGATGGAGGAGACCATCCACCTGCCTCCCGCTCCGGACATGGTTGGAGAAGGTTGAGGTAGGAAGTGCGGACTTGGGCGCTGGAGCTCGAGTGTGCGAAAATGGATGAGCAAAGGAGGAAGAAGGCATGGATAAAAAGGTGAATCCTTATGCCTTTATATAGGCGGACGAAACTAAGCATCCCCACTAGCCTGGTAAAACTCGCTTATCCCCCAAGCACCGTAATTAATGGCGAGGTTGGGTTACCCACACCCGTATTGATGAGAATCCCGTGAAAAGGGGACACGATCTCTGCTTTGACAAGACGTGTCAAAAAACTGCCTCGTGTTATGTGCGGGGCTAGTTAAAGGAAATTGTTCGAATAATCACCAGGCCATGACATAATGTCGTGTTGCCAAAACAAGTCAGCAAATTGGATTTGTGGAAATATTATTCTCTCTACGGTGGTATGTGGAACTTATTTTGCAGGGTCGGACACTATCCTTATATTCAAATTCTTCTGTGGTATATTCGGAGGAGGAACCCACCTTGCAATGCCGAAGACAATACTGCGCGCTGGACTCATCGTCACTGAAAGCCTGGTTCAGGGGCTACTGAGGGAGTCCTGGATTAGGGGGTCTCTGAACAGCCAGACTATCTCCATTGGCTGGACTGTTAGACTATGAAGATACAGGATTGAAGACTTCGTCTCGTGTCCGGATGGGACTCTACTTGGCGTGGAAGGCAAGCTAGGCAATACGGATATGTGTATCTCCACTTTTGTAACCGACCTTGTGTAACCCTAACCTCTCCGGTGTCTATATAAACTGAAGGATTTTAGTCCGTAGGACAACATACAATCATACCATAGGCTAGCTTCTAGGGTTTAGCCTCTCTGATCTCGTGGTAGATCTACTCTTGTACTACCCATATCATCAATATTAATCAAGTAGGACGTAGGGTTTTACCTCCATCAAGAGGGCCCAAACCTGGGTAAAACATTGTGTCCCCTGCCTCCTGTTACCATCTGCCTTAGACGCATAGTTCGGGACCCCCTACCCGAGATCCACCGGTTTTGACACCGACAATCATGCTAACCACTCCAGCCAGATGTCTAGCTTGTATTGCTTCCAATTTGGTTAAACTGCATCTGCTTAGCTTACACATTATACCTTTGAATATGACATGTCTTCCTGTTTTTGGTACATACTAGTACATCTGTCTATTAACCATGTTCTTACATCAAACTAATGTTCTTATGTATCCCTCATCAAGCACTTATGATGAGGCAGTCAGGCCAGTGGACTACTGTGAGTAAAGATCCTCATTTAAAGAATGCAGCGTCAGCCTCCCATGATTCTCAAGAATGGCAAGGCTAGATGAAGAAAGTGAACGTAGCTTTGTAGTTGATTACCGCATTTCCCCTACACTAGCATCGGAGGTGCTTGCTCTACATATTGCTCTGCTCCAGTTCCCTCTGCTTACACCTGGTCAATTTGTTGATCGTCCCTTTTATTTCTGATTTTCAAAAGGGCCCCGCTCTCATCTCTGCTGACGAAGCCTTTATCTCTGTCTCTATTATCCTCATACCTGCTGATCTCTTCGACTGATAGAGTCTATGTTATTGGTGAAGCTGGTTCTACCTCAACAATAGGATCTGCAAATGGATTTTCAACTAACAACCTTTGCTTCAATTTGTGATGAAAGGTCGACTAGTTTTCACCGAATCTTCAATTACGCACTGGTAACTTTTTTCCATTTCCGAGGTCCAGAGGGGAAGAAACTTGGCAGCATGATATGTGGTTGCATGTTGCATATGGTGTCTAGATTGTAATTCTTCCAATCTGGTTAAATTGCATGTGCTATTCTGCTTAGTTTATAAATTATACATGTTAATGTGACATGCCTTCCTATTTTTAGTACATAGTACATCTGTCTATTAAGCAAGTTCTTACATAAAACTATTGTTTTTTTGTATCACGCATCAATCAATATGACGAGACACCTTTAGTATATGCAGTGTGATATTAGTTGCATCTTTCATATGATTTATAGCATGCGCTACTTCTAATTTGTTGAAATGGCATTTATGATGGGACACTTTTAACTTGGCAGAGTCATATTGGTTGCATCTTTCATATGGTGTCTAGCTTGCATTGCTTCTTATTTGTTGAAATGGTTTCTGCTTAGTTTACACAAACAGTTGTGAATATGCCATGTCATCTTGTTTTTGGTATTATTCCATCCTGGTATCATGTGTTTGCCTTACATCAAATTAGTGATTGTCAGTATCATGCACGAATGAGTTCTAAAGAGTGAATTTTATTGATTTTTCTTGTCGGTTTTACTTGACAATTCAAAATTAATAAAGCGGAAGGAAGTTAGCAAGGCAGCGGATAAAGGTGCTCCTTCCAAACTGAGGGCCTCTACAGATTCTACTCCTCCATCCCCCCAAGATGATTTCCAAGACAACACATTCATAGACACTCAACATAGTTGTGTTGATGATGAGCACGTCTCCCCTAGTGCACCATCACTGTAACTTGGCACTATTCTATGTGGTTGCATGTTATGTGTGATGTCTAGCTTATATTGCTTCTAATTTTTTTTAATTCCATCTGCTTACTTTACACATTATACTTGTGAATAAGACATGTGTTCCTGTTTCTAGAACATAAAATATCTGTCTATCACACCATGTTCTTACATCAAAGTACTACCGTTGTGTAACCTGCAATAATCACTTAGCATAAGACACGTTTGACTTGGGAGTGTGATATAGGTTACATCTCACATTGTTTTCTAGCTTGTACTACTTCTAATTTGTTGAAATGGCACTTATGACGAGACAATTTTAACTTGGCAGAGTGATATTTGTTGCATCTTTCATATGGTGTCTAGCTTTCATTGCTTCTAATTTATTGAAATGCCTTCTCCTTATTTTACACATCATAAGTTGTGAATATGCAATGTTGTGAATATGCAATGGCACTAATGACGAGAGACCTTTAACTTGGTAGTGTGATGTTGTTTGCATCTTGCATATGATTTATTTCTTGTACTGCTTCACATTTGTTTAAACACCATTTATGATGAGACACTGTTAACTTGGCAGAGCGATATTTGTAGCATCTTTCATATGGTGTCTACCTTCCATTGCATTGCTTCTAATTTAGTGAAATGTCTTATGCTTAGTTTAGTAGTTTACACATCATAGTTCTGGTTATCTCATGCCGTCCTATTTTTCGTACATATTACATCCTCCTATCATGTGGTTGTCTAACATCAAAGTTTAGTTCATTTGTATCACGCATCAATTTGTTCTGAAGAACTAAATTGTTATTCGTTTTTCTTGTCGGCTTGACTTAACATGGCACAGAGAAAGAGGAAGCAACAAAGATTGACAGAGAACGGGAAGCGAAAGGATCCTGCAGATTCTGCTGGTACTGATGGTGCAATAGAAGGTCAAAGTCCAACGGAAAATTGTACAAACAGGGTATCCCGTGCTACACGAGCTGCATAACAAGCCAAACAGAAACAAATAGCTGCCACCAAACAAGCAGAGACAACCCTAGTTGTTGCAACACCTTCCACCATACCACCAGCTGCACGATTTACTCATTGGTCAACTCAGCTAGCAGCATGTTCCCAAGCTCCCTTGCCACCTAACACTACTTCCGAAGCACTCTTGACACAAGATGAGTTGGCAAGATCAGATGAACTTTGTGAGCTTCAACAGGAAGAAGGCAGTTGCTGGAGTCAAGTTACAGTTGCATGCTTCTTTATATGTAGTATCACAGTTTGATGTACACTAACACTTCCTATGTTCGTTGTTGGACTAGCACCTAGGCGCAAGAGGAAACAAACATCAGGGATAATGCCCGATAGGTTAAATAAATCTAGAGGAGGAAGAATGGAGATTCGTTTTGAGGCAGGTTTAAAAAGGCCACATGATGCTACAAAGTCAGCCAAGTTAGTATCAGAGGCAGCAATTGTCGTTAGGTGTCATGTACGTATCCTACCAACATAGATTCAGTACAGGAATGACAAAGACAAAACCCAGTTCAACACCTTCCTCGACCATTTATCTGTAAGTATGGTTATGTATGGAAACTAGTAATGTCATCTTGCTCTGTCCCATTCTTTCTAGGTTGTTGATAATGAGACTCCCATAATTTTCAACACATGAGGTTCAAGTTGGATAGCCAAGATTATGCACCCAGACAAGCTTGCACCCATGTTTTCAAGTCTGCTCTGCGACAGTATCGGTATAACTTGAGGAAAACTCACTTTGAAGGCAAGGCTAACAGTGAACTTGCCCAAACATCTCCAGTGGAAAATATATCGGATGAAGACTAGAGAGGCCTCGTTAAACACTGGTCTGATCCGAAGTATCAGGTACATTATATATATGTGATCAGATCACCTGTTGATGACCTATTTACGCATGTGCCACACAAATCTATCTTCTTGTAGGTGAACTGTTCAAAGAACAAGGCCAAGCGTACGAAAGTGAAATTCCAACAGACGACAGGATCTCGTAGCTATATTGCACACTGCGAGGCTCTTGTAATTAGCTGCTATTTCACTCTTTTCGCTCTACCATATTATCAGATCTATATTGACTTGTTCTAAATGCAGAGGAAAGCCCGTAAGGACCAAAAAGTACTTGAACCAAATGTTGTGGAAATTTTCAAGGACTGTCACACCAGCAAGACGAAGGGCATGACTACACCAGTCAAAGCCGTTGTTGTAAGTCCTTAATCCTCATGCCTTTTAACTACTACATACTCTGACTCGTGCCTTAAACTGCATGGTTTGCAGCCAATGTCGATTGCTCTTTTCAATTTTATACACAATTGTCTTAGCGTATCATTGCAACTTACAAGGTTTAAAAGAGAGGAGTGATGTTCCTTTGATCTTGACCTATAATCTAGTTCCCTGCTGGACTTGCCCACACAACGTTACAATTGCCTGTTTGTCTGTTCTTAGTTGTTTTGTGATATGAATGATGTCATACTATGCTTACCATATTATAAACTTTGTCTCTTTATCCTTAGCTGTCAATACAGTGTGAAGAAATAGACAATACATTAGCCATGGTACATGGTCATATGTTTGGAACCTGGTTTTATTATGTCCTTTGCAGTAAAATACAACTAATATTTTACATGGGTTCACCAAAATAAGTTTTGTATATAGACCAAAGTTATTTTGTTTGGTTTTGCTGCCTCCTTAATATCTTCAGTTCTGGTACTACTAATGTAAAAACTCAATTTTTCAGCAAGGTATGGAAAAAATGGTGGAACTGCCACCTTCTGAAGGTGGCGAGGCAACTATAACCGCAATGTCAGCTCTTGATGCAGTGGGTCAGTACATATCCACTAACAGTGCCAAAAGCATGTTCCTACGTAATACTGGGTTGGTTGTTAAGGCAATCTTGTCCAAACTGCCTCATGATCAAAATATGCAAGCTCAAAACAATGTTATTTCTGTGCTCCAGACACAAGTCCATTCCCTAACAAAGACCCTTTGTGAAACAAGGACAGACATTGTTCGATGTCATCAAGATATGCATGGTTTTGAAACTAGACTATCAGACATTTGCTATGTTGTTCATGAGCCTAGGAGAAATGAAGGCGAAGGTTATGGTGCTCCATCGGACAATACAGCATGAAAACGTAACAGTCAGGTCAAATGAACCGAGCTTCTGAACTTCTGGTGGTGCATTTATCTACCAGACTGTTAACTTTTATGCCAACCTTCCTTTTGTTTTATAGTTGTAATTTGTTTTGTTGCAATACAAAATTTGTTCTTAACGTGCAGCCACTGGCTGAAGAAAACAACAAGCCATTTTTGAATAGTGTAGGGTGTTCCCTATATTTGCACTAGTGGCGATCTTTGATCCCTAGTGAACTACTAGAAAAAAGGCTATTAGTGGCGCACCTATTTTTGCCATTAATTGCGCACTATATGTGCGCCACTATTACCACGCCACTAGTAACAAATACTAATGGCACACCTCTGGTGAGCCATTAGTATTGCAGGTAACAGTGGCACACCTTGTAGTGCACCATTAGTATTGCAGGTAACAGTGGTGCACCTTGTAGTGCGCCATTACTATTGCTACAGGTGCGCCACTGGTAAAAAAAATTTGAATTTTTTTGATTTTTTTAATTTAGAAGGCAGGAAAATAGTAGTGGCGCACCGTCTAACCCCCACCATGCGCCATTGCTATTTTTGAATTTTGAATTTGGATGTGGATCTAGATCTGACTCATTTTTTGGCTTGTTTTTTTCTTCAATTTTTTTCTAATTTCATTCTCGACCTGGATCTGGTACGTTCTTTGTGCCGGGGGAGCTCCACATGTGGCTGGAAGTAGAGGAGGAGGGAGGAGAGACCGTGAGGAGGAGAGGAGGGAGGAGAGACAGTGAGGATCAGGAGAGGAGGGAGGAGGAGGTCGCCGGAGAGGAGGAGGAGGACTGTGAGCAGGAGAGGAAGGAGGACCACCATGAGGAGGAGAGGAGGGAGGAGGTCGTCGGAGGAGGAGTACCGTGAGGAGGAGAGGAGGGAGGAGGAGGTCACCGGAGGAGGAGCACCATGAGGAGGAGATCACCTGAGGAGGAGCACCGTGAGGAGGAGGTCGCCGGAGAGGAGGAGATGGAGTGGAGGAGAGGAGGAGAAGAATGAAGGGGTAAGTGGCTGGCCGACCCTTTTAAACTACTATCCCAACTTAGCAGCGGCGCATCGTGCACTGGTGTGCCATTGCTATTTTTTTGAATTGTGAAGGCGGGAAAATAGTAGCGGCGCACTATTCACTGATGCGCCATTGCTAATTCTTTTTTTTCGATTATTTTTGAATTGTGAAGTCGGGAAAATAGTAGTGGTGCATTATTCATAAGGTGCGCCATTGCTAACTTGTTTTTATTTTTGTATTTTTTGAATTTTGAAGGCGGGAAAATAGCAGTGGCACACCATGCACTAGTGCGCCATTGCTAATTTATTTATTTTTTGCATTTTTTTCGAATTTTTTTGCCTCCAGATCTTAAAAGCATCGTAACTTTTTTCTGTTAGGTTTCTGAGGATTCTAGAAAATCGATAATGGGCTTAGCCCGTCGAATTCGGGTGTAACTTTTCGAGTAGATGATTTTTCATATAAAAAACTTTTTCATCGGAGGTCATATGCAAAACCCAATATGACAGAAAATGGATGTGGTGGGCTCCTACTTCTATGACAAAAAATAATGACAGAAAATGGGCTTTTCGTCCTGGGCGGGCCGGAGACGCAGCTGCATGACATTCTTTGGGCCGTCCATGACGGAAAAAACCATGGTATAAGCGAGGGGGAGGAAAATTTTGGGGAGTTCCCGGTTACGGTGGGAGGTCGGGGGCCGAGCGATGCGCGTTTCTCTCATACATGTACGCGCGTGTGTGCGAGGCGTTGGCTCTAACCGAACCCGAGCGAGGCGTTGGGCTCTAACTGAACCCGAGCAATTGCACTGCAGGCTACGCGTTACTGAACCCGAGCGATCGATCGATGGCTGTTAACTGAACCCGATCGAGCAATTCCTTCGCTACTACTGCTAACTAAAGCCGATCGATGCTGCCTCTAGATGAACAGTGAGCATTGCGGGGGGGTTGGATGAACAATTCCCGGTGGGGGTGGATGAACAGGACCCCGTGGTGTTGCCTCTGGATGAACAGGACCCCGATCGATCGAGCCGGTTGGGGCTGGATGAACAGGACCCCGTGGAGGGCTGGATGAACAGGACCACCCCGTGGAGGGTTGGATGAACAGTAGATGGTGGAGGGCAGGATGAACAGTAGCCCGTGGAGGGGTGGTTGAACAGGAGCCCATGGAGAGGGCTGGTTGAACAGTAGCCAGTGGAGTAGCACGCATTGGAGGCTGGATGAACAGGAGCCCGTGGATGAACAGTTGCAGGTGGAGGCTGGAGGAGGTCGACGGTGGATGAACAGTAGCTCTTGGTGGCTGCAGGGGGTCGACGGTGGAGATGAACAGTATCCCATGGAGTCCCGTTTTGCTGTACACCACACCCCTCCCGATGAACAGGACCCCCGTTTCGACCGTAGTGCTCCAACACAAGTTTGCTTCCTCCGTTTTGCGGTACGCCACACCCCTCCCGATGAACAGGACCCCCGTTTCGACCGTAGGAGGTCTGTTTCCTCCATTTTGCGGTACGTCAGACCCCTCCCGATCAACAGGACCCCGTTCCGAACGTAGGAGGTCTGTTTCCTCCGTTGTGTGGTATGCCAGGCCTCGTTTCCATCGCCGGTTCCGTCCATGCCCTCCCGATGAACATGACCACGCATTCTGTTCCGACCTAGTCGGTTGGCTCCCACGCGTTCCGTTGCCTCCCCATGAACACGACGCATTCCGCTGCCTCCCCATGAACACGACGCATTCCGTTGCCTCCCCATGAACACGACGCATTCCGTTGCCTCCCCATGAACACGAGATGACGCTATTTCTCCCTTCCGACCCAGCCATGTACACGAGCCCTCGCTGTATGTATGCGCAAGTAGGCGTTCGAGACCCCGCCCGTATGAACACATACGTGGCCATATTTTCTTTCTTGCACCCTGGCCGTTCTACGTACATGTACAAGCTATGTGCGCACCTCTACTACGACACGTGCACGCCTCTACTATGACACATGCGCGCCTCTACATCGACCAGTATGTATGTACACGTTCGCGACCAGAATGACAATGCTACATACGCTTCGACCAGGTGGGTCCCGACTGTCAAGCACTTCCTTGCGTGCGAAGATGTAGCTGGTGGGTCCCAGCAGTCAGGGGGAAATGTTTTTTTCGCGAAATACAGTGGCCCGTCCGGTGGGTCCCAGCTGTCAGGTGGAGGAATCATTATTTTCCGCGTAATAAGGAGGCACTTCCTTGCTGCGGTCGTGGACCCAGCTGTCAGCCTCTCCACGTACAGTCCACGTCCGATGGAAGTCGTTCCTTGACCACGTTGACCACGCCGCACCAAGAGCACCAGGGCGGTGGACGACGGCGAGGCCTAGGAAGGGGACGACACAGAGGCAGGGAAGACTCGGCAGTTGTCTCCCACGCGGAGGGGAGTACGACTGTACAAGGGTTTAGTGGTTCGTCTGCCGTCGCCTGAGAATAACAGCAGGTGTGGGTGAGTAGAGGGATGGCTAGGCTAGCGATGGGAGTACGGTCGGGCGGTGAGGCCTGCGCGGCAGCACAGTCGGCCGCGAGGAGGAGGGAGCAGGCAGTCCCGCCGGCGCTTGTTTGAGCGGCTGGAGCAGGAAGAGCGGAGATTGAAGAAGCACGACGGCCGTTGGATGGACATCCAACAGTCAGTGCTTTTGCGTCAACCTTTTTTAGGAAAGCCTCAAATCTGTGGAAAACAGCATACAACCCATCTGCCATTATTTCTAATAATTTACAGCCCATTTGCTAATTCTTAAGGTTTTTTGGAGCCCATATTCTTTTTGTTAGCATTACAGCCCATATTGTGGCAACGGTTAAAAAATTATACGAAATTTTGCATATTTCGGTGCGGTCCGAACTATTTTTAATCCTGAAATTTCGACTCACATTCAAACTGATTTTAAAAATAAATGTATATCAATATAAAATCCAACAAATTCTCCACGCATAAAAATTAATGTAATTTAAAATCTTGAAAGGAAAAAAAAAGATATTTGAAACTAATTGCCGGTTTGATGTGTTTTAAAAATATACAACCCATTTCTCATTACTGATGGGCCATTTTCTCGGCCAGCCGAATGAAAGCTCTCCTCGTCATGAAAGATTTGCAGCCCAACAAGCCTGACAAAGCGACTTACTTGGCAAATCACAAAAAAACTGGGCTGTGGTCGTGGACCCAGCTGTCAACCTCTCCACGTACAGTACTCTTCCGATGGAAGTCGTTCCTTGACCACGTTGACCACGCCACGTGGAGAGCACCATGGCTGTGGACGACGGCGAGGCCTAGGAAGGGGATGACACGACAGTGGAAGCCCGCGCGGAGAGGACTACGAGGGTTCACTGGTTCGGCTGTGGTGTGAGGCTGCCGTTGCCGCAGGGCATGGCCAGCGGTGGGTATAGTAGGGGGCGGGGAGGCCTCTATGGCAGCACAGCCGGCCACGGGAGGCAGGAGCATGCGGCACGACCGACGCTGCTTTGGGCAGCTGGAGCAAGAAGACCAGAGGTTGAAGAAGCACTACGGCCGTTGGATGGACATCGTACGGTCACTGGAGCTAGAATCGTTCATATTGACTAAGTTGACAAAGCCCTTCGTCCCCGTCAACTTAGTAGGCCCACAAGTCAGCCTCCCAGCAAGGTGGGTCCCAGCTAGCCGGGGGAGTATTCATTTTTTTGTGCGTAATAAGGAGGCACTTCCGGTGGGTTCGAGCTGACAGCGGGGGGACGTTTTTTTCGTGAAATACGGTGGCCCGTCCGGTGGGTCCCAGCAATCAGGGGGAAAAGATTTTTTTCGCATAATATTGGTGGCCCGTCCAGTGGGTCCCTGCTGTCAGGTGGAGGAATAATTATTTTGCACGTAATAACGAGGCACTTCCTTGCTGCGGCCGTGGATCCCAGTTGTCAGCCTCTCCACGTACAGTCCACGTCCGATGGAAGCCGTTCCTTGACCATGTTGACCACGCTGCGCCAAGAGCACCAGGGCGGTGGACGACGGCGAGGCCTAGGAAGGGGACGACATGGAGCCGGGGAAGACGCGGTAGTGGATGCCCACGCGTAGAGGAGTACGAGGGTTCACTGGTTCACTGTGGTGTGAGGCTGCCGTCGCCGCAAAATAATAGGGGGTGTGGGTGAGTAGAGGGATGGCCTGGACAGCGGTGGGAGTAGTAGGGGGCAGTGAGGCCTCCGCCGCATCGCAGCCGGCCACGGGAGGCAGGAGCACGAGGCACGACCGGCGCTGGTTTGGGCGGCTGGAGCAAGAAGACCAGAGGTTGAAGAAGCACTACGGCCGTTGGATGGACATCGTACGGTCACTGGAGCTAGAATCGTGCATATTGACTAAGTTGACAAAGCCCTCCGTCCCCGTCAACTTAGTAGGCCCACAAGTCAGCCTGCCACTAAGGTGGGTCCCAGCTAGCAGGGGGTATTCATTTTTTTGTGCGTAATAAGGAGGCACTTCCGGTGAGTCCGAGCTGACAGCAGGGGGAATGTTTTTTTCGCAAAATACGGTGGCCCGTCGGGTGGGTCCCAGCAGTCACGGGCAAACGTTTTTTCGCGATATATTGGTGGGCGTCCAGTGGGTCCCTGCTGTCAGGTGGAGGAATAATTATTTTCCGCGTAATAAGGAGGCACTTCCTTGCGGCTGTCGTGGACCCAGCTGTGAGCCTCTCCACGTATAGTATTCTTCCGATGGAATTTAGTCGTTGACCACAATGACCACGCCGCGCCGACAGCACCACGGCGGTGGACGACGGCGAGGCCTAGGAAGGGGACGACGCGGAGCCGGGGAAGACGCGGTAGTGGATGCCCACGCAGAGAGGAGTACGAGGGTTCACTGGTTCGGCTGCGCTGCCGTCGCTGCAGAATAACAGGGGGTGTGGGTGAGTGGAGTGGAGGGATGGCCTGGCCAGCGGTGGGAGTAGTATGGGGGTGGTGAGGCCTCCGCGGCAGCACAACCGGCCACGGGAGGCAGGAGCAGGCGGCACGACCGGCGCTGCTTTGGGCGGCTGGAGCAAGAAGACTAGAGGTTGAAGAAGCACTACGGCCGTTGGATGGACATCGTACGGTCAGTCGAGCTAGAATCGTGCATATTGACTAAGTTGACAAAGCCCTTCGTCCCCGTCAACTTAGTAGGCCCACTATACTGGGTCCCAGCTAGCAGGGGGGTATTCATTTTTTTGTGCGTAATAAGGAGGCACTTCCTTGCGTGCGAAGATATAGCTGGTGGGTCCGAGCTGTCAGCGGCGGTAACATTTTTTTCACAAAATGCAGAGGCCGTTTCGGTGGGTCCCAGATGTCAGGTGGAGGAAATCATTATTTTGCACGTAATAAGGAGGCATTTCCTTGCGTGCGGCCGTGGACCCAACTGTCAGCCTCTCCACGTACAGTCCACTTCAGATGCATGTCGATCGTTAACCACGCTGACCACGCCACGCCGAGAGCACCAGGGCCGTGGACGACGGCGAGGCCTAGGAAGGGAACGACATGGAGGCAGGGAAGACTCGGTCGTTGTTTTTGTTTCCCACACAGAGGGGAGTACGACTGTACGAGGGTTTACTGGTTCGTCTGCCGTCGCCGGAGAATAACAACAGGTGTGGGTGAGTAGAGGGATGGCTAGGACAGCGGTGGGAGTACGATGGGGTGGTGAGGCCTGCGCAGCAGCACAGCCAGCCGCGGGGAGGAGGGAGCAAGAAGTCCCGCCGGCGCTTGTTTGAGCGGCTGGAGCAGGAAGAGCAGAGATTGAAGAAGCACGACGGCCGTTGGATGGACATCCAACAGTATAAGGCCATCTGTGGAAAGCCTCAAATCTGTGGAAAACTGCATACAGCCCATCTGGCATTATTTCAAATAATTTACAGCCCATTTGCTAATTCTTACGGGTTTTTTTGGAGCCCATATTCTTTATGTTAGCATTACAGCCCATATTGTGGCCACGATTAAAAAATTATACGAATTTTTGCATATGTCGGTGCGGTCTGAACTGTTTTTAATCCTGAAATTTCGAGTCACATTCAGATTGATTTTAAAAATAAATGTATATCAATATAAAATCCAATAAATTGTCCACGCATAAAAATCAATGCAGTTTAAAATCTTGAAATGAAAAAAAGATATTTGAAAATAATTGCCGGTTTGATGTGTTTTAAAAATGTACATCTCATTTCTCATTACTGATAGGCCATTTTCTTGGCCAGCCGAATGAAGCTCTCCTCGTCTTGAAAGATTTGTAGCCCAGCAGGCCTGATAAAGCGACTTACTTGACAAATCACAAAAGTACTGGGCTAGCCATTTTCAGAAAGAAAAAAAACTACTGGGCTGGTCTGTGGTAAACATAAAAGAAAAGGCTGTCTAGATAGGCCAGAGTGTTCCGCACAGCCCAGTTGACACCCTGCTTCCGTCTCAAAAACAAATTAGATAAATGCCACTCCAATTATGGTGATTCATAAAAATGCCACTGCAATTTCCAAACTTTGAAAAATGCCACTACAATTTTTGCAAACTTTGAAAAACGCCACTCCAGACTTCGAAAAATGCCACTAGAAATGGCATGAAATGGCATTTTTCAAAGTTTGGAAATTGCAGTGGCATTTTTGCATACACCAGATTTGGAGTGGCATTTATCAAATTAACCCAAAACAAAAATAACCGGGCGAGTTGCTGGGTCCCTGGTGTCAGCCGCTTGTTGTGCAATTCTCTCGTTTATTGACTATGTTGACAATGGCATGGGACCCAGATGTCAGAAATCCACTAGGAGGAGCCATTTTTTATTGTCTTGAAATAAGGAGGCACTTGCTTGCATACTGCCATGACCTTGGCGGGTCCCTGATGTCATCCTCTCCATGTACAGTACCAGTTAGTCGTGCTTCAAAACTGATCGGCACGCCATTAAAAATTAAAGGTCGATAACTAATGCGGCACCTCAGGCTAACGCGGCCAGATCAAATTTTGCACAAGAAATTACACACCATGTTTCGTTGACATGTGGTCCCGTTCCAACATATCAGTGAGACGACAGCGAGTAGTAGGAGTATTTCCGAACGGACGTGTAGGCCGGGGCGCCTCTTCGTGAACCGTGGCAAACTCGCAACCGTCCACCGACTCTTCGCCTTTCCCTCTCAATTTGGAACTGCTGTCGCATGCTCTTCCTCTCCCTCCTCCATTTTCCTTCAGCCCTTCACCCTTTCTTCTGCCATTGTTTGATCGTCTTCTCCATGGAGGGAACAGGCCGGAAATGACCCCGTTATTCTTGCCCCGATCTGAAAGATGACGTGGTGGAGGAACTCATTGATCGGTGTGATGTCATCACCTCGGCTAGCATGGCAGGTTCGTTCAAGCCCATTCTCGACTCAACTAATAACATCATTACAAAGAACCCAAGAGTCATGGAGTGGTTTGATCTCCCCTATCTTCTTCGCCGTGACCCTGATGACTGGCGCCGGCACGACGGAGGCCTCGCCCTGTGCCAGTTGATGCCGCTTGATAATGATACGTATGATGTTAAGATGCCATCGCTCGAGGGCAAGGCTTGGGCGGGCGCAAATGGAGATTGGGTTGTTTACATTGGGTCCAACTGTGAGTGGGAACTTGTGAATGAGTACACTGGTCACCGGGTTCCACTTCCAAAAATCTCAGCACACTGCCCAGAGGTTGAGCACACCGGTAATGTACACACGTTCAAATACGATCATGGTGACTGTCTTCTAAGGAAGATAGCAATTTGTCGAGTTCCCAACCACTCTTGGAATTACAACAACTATCAAGTTGTTGCTATCTTTGACAAGCTTGTTGCCGTCCTTCGTGGTTCGACTCGATGGATATTGCTCAAAAATCAGTTTCTATACACGGATGAGTACTGTGATGCAATTCAATACGAGGGCCTTGTGTTTGCTGCCACTACTCGTGGCACTGTTTTTGCATGGCATCCTAGTAGATTCGGTACGTTTGTCTTCCACCATAATTATAATTGTTTCATCCACATGCATGCGGGTTAGCAAGTTTCCCTTTATGAATTAACCTTCTTCTTGTGTTTCCAAGGTCCTGTGAACATCCCACCACCTATACTTGAAAATTTTTATAACCAAGGGGGAGATGATGGTGGTGATGATCACGAGCATGAGGACGAGCAGCGTCGATATACTCTATGGCTCCTGGCAACTAATTCCGATGGATCACCTCTTCTTGTGTGTATACAACCCACTGATGATGTTGCTGGTAAGGAAGCAGGTGTCTCCCATGGTCGCACTCTCTGGACCTATTCCAACACCCGTTGCATGGTATTCGGGATGGATACTAGTGTGCTAGCGCCAACTCCTTCTCCCTGGCACAGAATTGATAGTCTTGGAGAAAACTCGCTCTTCCTTGGACAAAACTATCCGATGATGGTGAAAGGCGATCCAACTGTTGTTGACACATTTATGAGAAGCGGTTGTGTCTATACCTCAGACATTTGGGTGGTTCCCTACCCTCGTACTGATATAGTAGGTTGCTTCAGCTTAGATGATCGGTCCTGCGTTGATCTCCAGATCGACAACAGATGGCCCGTCCTAGAGAATCACTTGTGGTTCAAAGCAAGCGTTTCCAACGCCGCGGAATGGTTAAGTTGAAGTTCATTTCATGGCTTGTTATTTGTTGTGTGCTAAAAACTTTAGTATTTATAATGTATCCTCATTGTCGATGTGGGTTGATGACCTGTTGTATGTAATAAAATGATATGCCTGTGATAAACTTACTAAATTTATGAATGGCTTTCGAGTCGCTTCTCTAAATTTGTACTAGCTTCACATGCTTCGCGCGTCGGGCGGGTGTTTTTACTGTAGCCATATGTTAATGTGTTTGTTGTACGTAACCAGCACCTCGAATCCTCGATACTAGTATACTATATACTAGTAGGAGTAAGTAGTAGGAGTAGTAGGGTGGCATGGGCCAGAACAAGCATTCACGTCCAGGAGTACGGCACACGCCACCACCACGACATCCATCTGACACCATATTATTTCTTGGAGTTCGTGCTAGAGCAATCTCTTCAACCTCATCGTTTCTCTAGCTTCATCCATCGCGTGGCGGGCGAGGTGGGGGTTTGCCGATAGTCGGTTTCCTTAACTGCGATCCCACTTGTAAGGCCAACTCCAATGCACGACCCCAAACGGACCTCCGTTTTGCACGAACTCCAACGATAATTTTGACTAGAAAAGCAAGACCAAAGAAAACAAGAACCACAAGAATGAATTTTACTACTCCTGTAAGTTGGATTAGTGCCTTCTCGATGCATTCATTGTTGATCTGCGGAGGCTCGATCTTGCGTGCTTCTTTCTTCGTCGAGTGTAAAGAAGTAGACGTTGCTTCCTCGCATCTAGTCTCGTGTCTAGCCTATATTCTAGTTGAAGTATCAACAAGTGCACTAATCTCATCCGATAGCAGAACCGAAGATTTGGTCGGGTTCTTCCTCCTTTTGCCGACACATGGGACATCCAGCATCCAGGTCGTGTCATGAAAGAAAATAGAGTGGTAGTTGAAGCCACGAGATGTGCATCTTAGGTTAAACTATAAATAGAATCTTACTACTCTTGAGTAACTTCAAAAGCAGCCACCGAAGATCTTTATTGGATTTGTTTTTCATCACTGGCACGTCGAGGTGAAAGATGTGCAGGTTCAGTGGGTCCTCTTGCGTTTTCACTGACATGCGGGGCCGCATGTGAGCAAACAGACGATGGGCTCCGCGCGTCCGCTGGCTGGCTGAGAAGAGAGATAGAGGAGGGCTGAACATGGACTGCAGGAAATTTGTTCTACATACCTCGATAGGCTCGATATAGTGGGGTGGCATGGGCCATAACTTAGTAGCATTCACGTCTAGTAGTACGACACACGCCACCCACACGAGTCCCATCCGACACCAATTTTCTTGGAGTCCATACTACATCCATCTCTTCTCCCTCCTGTTTTCTCAGCCATCCATATACTACTACATGGATTTGACGGAAAGATAAAAATACATATGGATCCATCAACGTTCAATGACATCCTCACGCCCTGGTGCGCCGGGTCACCAACCAACATGTGAGGAGCAGCGGCGTTGGCAGCGAGCTCAACATGCTTCTGAACAGTGTCGTCCAAGGTTGCCCTATGCTCCAAGAAGGCCACCGTCCTATCGTCCTCCTCTTGCATGTAGTAGTCCTTGTGGACGATTTGTGCGTAGACGTGGGTGATTATGTCGATGGTGTCTTGCTGCGCCAGGCGCTGCGCGGTGAGCGCGACCTCGAGGTGGACATTCTTTGGGGCGACGACGGGCAGTCGCAGGGCCACCAGTGCGTCAAAGAGGTTGTTACCATAATGGCCGTTGAGGGTGGCGGGCATCGTAGAGCCTGGGCGCGTCGGCTGGAGGCTTATGTCAAAGTCGTCCGCAAGCTTCTTGACGACGGTGAACTTGTCGAGGAAACCGACGAGGACCTTGTCGAACAAGGAGATGAAGTTGTCGTCCAAGCGGCCCCTCGCCCTGGCGGCCTCAAGCAATACTACCTGGAGACATTCCTCGGTGTCGGTGGATGTGGTAGTACTCCTAAATCCAGACGGTGGTGCTACTAGTACTAGTAGTAGTACTACCAATGTAGTAGTAGGAGTACTAGCACTGTACTACCCATTGGTCAAATTATTATGTGCTGCTCCTCACAGTGAAGTGACAAGACCCTGCGCCGGAGATGACACCTGAGTATAGGCGCCGTGTTCGGCATACCATAGTCAGCCTCACCATCTGCAGTCACTATCATCACGGCTGTAGAGCTAGCCTGCTTACAACTAGCCCTGTTCGACATAATTTCCCGTGCGTAGATGCCCGTGCATTGCACGGAACACCAAGATTGGGGGTGGACGGCTCCGGCAGCGGCCATCGCCCCATATTTTTCCACGGCCTTCTACTCCTAAATTGTGAGAGACAAGGAGTTGTTTGTAAATAGGGAACAAGTGCGGCATCTTTTTGCAAAAATGAAGAAGCTTGGTTTGTATGCGCCAGATCTAGATCCGACGGCTATTGGTGAAAGATGGGAGGCACAACATCATCACCAACTCAGGACCTGTTTGATTCGCGGGATTTTGAAAATGCGGGAATAAGACACGATAATATTACAAGTTTCAAACTGATATTACAAATGTTAGGAGTAATGCTGCACCTACGAAGAGGGAATTACTAGGAAGTTTACGTAAGAACTTTCGTTACTTTTGGTGGATGCAGCATTATCATACAAACTAAAATCCACCGCCCTGACAAGTCACTAATGGGCAAATAAGTTGAGTCTCTGGCCACTTGATGTTTCAAAAACAAATTCAGCTTCTGCGGAGAAATGAGCTCCACCGTGTACCCGCGTGGGTGTGGCTGGGCATGAAGCATGAGTACGTGCACGGTGCACCTATTCTCTTCTTGTATACGTACACCACCTACGTGGTGTTGTGTGAGAGAGATACAAACCTAGAGAGATATAGTGTGTGGGTTCTTGAGAGTTTTTTTTGTGGGGGGGGGGTCAATCGAAAAATTTAACATATGCAATGTGTGTGAAATAGAGTCCTGGATATAACACATATATAGAGGGGGCAATCCACGAGAAGAGAGTGGAGGTATCATCGGCTTGAGGTGTCCATATAATCGAAGAGAGGGATGATGTGTGTGTGTGTGCGCGCGCGATCGATAAAGAGTGCCATTGAATTTGTGTGTGCCCACGTCAAAGATATAGAGTGGCTGGCCTACTGGAACGTGAGATGGGACATGTGCAGTTTGTCTCTGTGGCATGGATACCTACCTGCAGCGCTCGACTATCGGTGTATGGTGGGGGAAGAGGGAGGCCCAATTAACTATAGAGGTACAATGGCTGGTATATGTGTGGAGGAGGAGAGAGGCCTACCTCATGTATTAAGGAGATCGATCTGCCTCATGTATTAAGGGAGATCGATCGGCATCCATGCATATGTGCAGGAGATGAATAAGGTTGGGAGAGAGACAGAGCTAGAGTGTTGGTGGGGGTGGTAGTGGAGTTGCTTCTAACAAATGGTGGGATAGGCTTGCTAGACAAACGGAGGGCACGCCCGCAATATCAATAAGAGAGGAGATGGCTGCTTGTTGTCTATGCACGTGCATGTGAGAGACGGGTCAGGAGGCATTCACGAATGATGAGGGGGGACGATGTGGCTGTGGTAAGCAGACGTAACTACATAGGAAGATCAATCGCCCTTTGTAAGATAAAGGAGAGACATAACTTGTGAGGTACGTCGATTGATGGGGGGGGTAGTTAAAGTCGATCTAGGTATATGTTGGGAGATCGATCGGTATACATGCATGTGTGTGTTAGAAGCAAATGAGGCACGAGGAGAAGGATAGAGAGAGAGGGATGCATGTAGGAGGTGGTACGAGAGGCATACTATATCGAGGGGGAGGAGTGTGCGAGTACGAGAATGATGAAAAGAGTGGTGGGAGTGAGGCATGGACGGTGACAAGAGAAGAGGGGAAGCTTGTGTTTGTGCTAGGCACACCTGGCTAGAGAGGCATATCGATCGATGTGTGCCATAAAGAAGGAGCTGGGGGCCTACACACACCGTGGGTGAACTATCTAAAGTGAAAAGACGAATTTGCGCGATGGAGCTAGAGAATGCTGAGGGAGGGTGAGAGGGATGCGGGCGTGTGCATGCACAAGAGAAAGTTAGCGCTAGCTACAAAGATAAGAGGGTTGTGTGGGTGTAAAAGACGAATAGAGATCATATATACTTCATTATAAAAAGTGAATTCGGATATTTGAAGAATTTATCATAGTGTTTCAAACCGACAGATGTGTGAATATATATAACGGTGATACACATGGTGTGGTTATGAACATGGTATACTACATTTAATATGTTTTATCTCTACTCTTATAAAAACGGAGTTGTTGATGATGGTGTGCCTGCCATCCTGCATTATAGGCCATTTGATTTATATCTAGCAGATAGCAAGGAAACTATGATGGTTGAAGTTGGCAACAATCATGATTGTAGATTCTAATTAAAATAGAGAAACAAATTCAAATTTAGTTCGAATTGCAGCAGTAGTATAGACATTTGGAATGCACTAAAATGTTGGTATGAGTAGGTTACATGCACTATACAGCAAGCGAAAAAATTTATTCGGACATAACATGGATTCATACTCCCTCCTTCCATCTATATAGGGCGTAATGAGATTTTTTAAGACCGCCTTTGACTATAGACAAGATTAATAGTACATGGCATGCACAATGTGAAAATTATATCATTGAAAGAACCTTTCACAGACGAATTTAACGGTGTGCTTTGTGTAAGTTGCATGTCATATATCATTGCTCTAATATTTGGTCAAAGTTAGCATCGAAAAACGCATTAGGCCCTATATAGATGGAAGGAGGGAGTAGCTTTGAATAGCATTTGTATAGTAAAACGGGGCAAGACTCTCTCTTTGTGTGGTGTGAATAGTTTTATTTTTTTCGTTTTCTTTTGGTTGAGGGAAGTGCGAATTGATTTGGTACATACAAGTACAATATTACTACACGTTAGGCTTGTCCCTAAAATTCAACCCGCGTCTTGTTATATCCCGAAAATTCAGATATCGTGCTCCCAAAACTGGCGCCTTCACAACCCACGCCTTGCTATCCCGAAATTACAACGCGCGCGAAAACTCCCTCCAGCTGCCAAATCCCGACACGCGAAATCCCCCTTCTAACCCTGAGCCGAAAGGGCCTCTAGTTCAAACCAGTGGGGGGTACTTTTGTAACACACCCTATATTTTGGACAAGCGTGTTCCTAAGTCATGCTTCACCCCCTCCCATTGCCCCGTTTTCACCATTCGAAAACCCAGGCTGCCATAACCTCTCCGCTCCAGCCGCGAAACCCCACCCTCCTCTGTCCGCCACGTCACCACTGCCCCGCCGGAGCCTCTTCCCCGACGATGTCATCCAGCGCAACAGCTCGACGTCCCTCGTCCACCTCCCTGGATGAGGATCCGTCGTCCATCTCGCCGTCCCGCCGGTTCAGCCGCCCCGTCCTCCACCTCCAAGGAGCTGCTCCGACGATCGCCTCGTCTATCGCGGCTGCTCCATCCCCACAGCGCCGCCTTAACCTGCTCCACCGGAACCGCAGCATCCTCACCGACTCCTCGGACGAAGCCGAGGCCTACTCAGTGCCACCAAAGAGGTTGTACACTCATCGCATCGCACCTTCTCCTTAACTCGACCTCTCGGTGCCGACGGTGCTCCATCCCGCACCCCCATGGAGCGGCTACCTTGAAGCCGGCGCCGCGGGCGACATCTCCAGGGCGGTTCTCCCCTAGTGCGAGGCCCCTTTGGCAACGGCGTCCATACCAGCCGGATCTGTTGCTGCTGCTCTGGCTCTCGCTCGATCGCTCGCTCACCCAGTTGTTGCTGCTGCTGCTCTCCCCCTCGCTCATGCTGCTGCTCTGCTCCGATTAAGCCACACTTCAGTCGACTGGATCGACTTTTAGGTCAGTCGATTTTCAGGGGCTGGGGGGCTCGCCGGAGTTAAGGAAGAACCACCCGCAGCAGGGACGGGGGCTCGCCGGAGAGGTACCCCACTATCTATCTTAGGGTTCAGGGTGGGGGTGGGGGGCCTAGAGGGCTGGCCGGGGCGGCGGTGGCGAGTTGTTTCGGGGCGGTGAGGTGGCGCTGGGGCCGGCAGTTTGGCCGGTGGTGGCTAGCGGCTCAGGGGGGTGCAGGTTGAAGATGAACTGCAGGCCCTCCCTAAACTACATGTCAAGTGCCTCTCTACTACCCTTGCATTCAGTTTCGGCAGCAGCATTCAGATTCCACAGTAAATTTCAGTTTCGACAGTTAAGTTCAGAGTCAACAGTTTTTACCTCATCTGTTGTAGTCAGGTGGTTTTTGGTGATGTTAATTTTACATCCACTTTACATCATCTATTGGAGATGCTATTATAATCCCACTTGAAAGTGACGATGTCTATCTTGTGCTGCTTCAGCCTTGACGTCTTACGGCTCACCGGAGCTGCTCTAACGACAGAACGATCCATCACAACAGAGCAGTGCCCTGGACGCCGTCTACAGATTCCTCAGTTCTTCCTCCACACCTCCGACAGCCACCTCTGCCTCAACTGCTTCAGCGACCAACCCAATGATGCTGAGGTCGACACGGCTACGGCAAAGAGGTTGTACACTTGTTGCATCACTTATTACTATACATTCACGTTGATCCATTAGGGCTATTTTGGTTCAACGGAAAAACATCGATCCACTGGTTGTTACCATCACTCTAAATTTCTGCATGCTCTCGTTACATAATCTCACCATATTTTTTCGTATGCATGTCAGATATTGTACACAGTCATGCTGAACATGTAGAGAAAAAGAGAAGAGTTTTGTGCGGCAATACAATGTCATGCAGACATCGCTCCATGGTGGGTTCAATGGCAAACCCTCCCCACCCTCTCCAGATTGTAATCCAGAGGAAGATATCCGTTCTGAGGCGGATCCAGACGCCGCTGACCACTCCTATTTACCCCCCAAGGTGTTTGCTCTACCTTGGCATGATGATGTTAGTCATATCATGCATATGTTGCCTTGCAGTGCCTACTTTTGACATCATATATGTCATCTGCTTAGTTTAGACATGTTCTGTAATGCCACCTGTTTAGTTTCTATATCATATATGGGAATTATGCAGTCTCATGTCTTTTAGCCAGCCATAATATATGTGAAATGTGCAATGCCATCCTGTTTAACCAGGCATCATATATTTGAATGATATCTTGCCCATCCTTTTCTTCATTACATTTCCATTTGTCGGCAATGTTTGTACATTAAACTACTCTTCCTGTGAATCAGCCATTTGGGTGGGAGATGGAAAAATCTAGAGTGAAAACAAGGCCTTCAGAGCAGACAGTGCTACCTGTCAAAGCAGATCTCTTGTTGGGTCCCGATAGCTCCTCAGGGATGGATTCAGAGACAGATGACCAGTTCTATTCCCCCACTGAGGTGTATGCTCTAACTTGGCACGGTTATACTGCTCATATCATGCATACGGTGCCTTGCATTGCATAGTTTAGACATCATATACACAATATTCAACACCATGTTCTTAGTTCATACATCATATCGAATGCCCTATGTTTAGCATATAAATCACATATGTGAATTAAATTATGCGATCCTAATTACTTAGATAACATGTAGGTGAATTATGTCATGCGATCCTGTTTAGTTATTCATCATATCTTTGAATTATGTTATGCTATGATATCTAGTTTAGATAGACATCATATATGTGAAATTATGTCATGCTATCCGTTTTAGTTAAACAATATACATGTCAACTATTTCATGCCCTCTTTTTTCCACGCTATCTATTGCATCTGTCTCTCATACAATGTATGTACCTTCAACTATGTTTCATGTTTATCAGCCATTTGAATTGGAGCGGGTGATGCCAGTATCTAGTGGACTAAAAACACGGTCTTCAAATAAAACAGTGCTACCTCTTGGTGGAGATAGCACCCTGGTTGTACATGCACAAGAACCAGCCCTACCACACATAACCCAAACTCTCGCAGATTGTACCCCTACTACGATGGACAGAGAACCAGCTTCACCCAATCTAACCCCAACCCCAGCCGATAGTAACCCAGTTCCTGTCGACACAGCACCATCTCCACCACAGAGCTCCCAAACAAGAGCAGTTAGTAAGGCAGCTCTAGTGCCCAAAGGGCCAGTACTATCACGGCGAACCCCAACTCCACCAGTTAGTACGCTTATTTCTGTGGAGGAAGCACAACCAGCTAGTCGTAGTTTAGCATCTATCGCATTTGATGTTGTTAAATCGTATGTGCGTATCTTCCCATCTTGGAAATATTATACTGAAGATGAAGGAAAATGCCAGTTGCAGGTGTTTGTCCAGGAGTTATGTGTAAGTAATGTTATTCATGGCAATTACTTTGGTTCGTCCCATACATCCTACCTCCATGATGGTTATAATACAACAAATTTACCATTTTTCTCTATAGAGAAGGACCGATTTGGAAACTCAGGATGAGCTAACTTGTGCTAATACCTCTGCTATCTTCAAGAATGCTTGGTGGCAGTATCGGAATTACCTGAAGAAAACGTACTTCACCGGCAAAGAAACTCATCAAATAACCTTACGTTCTCCTGAGACACATTTACTGGACGATGACTGGGAACGCCTTGTTCTGTACTGGTCCCGAACCAAGAATGTGGTAAGGTCTATGAGCTCATTTTCTATTTTTAAGTATTATATTCTTGCGTCTTACTGTACTCTGTTCATGTAGAACAAGTGCCTAAACATGAAGAACAACTGTTCTAATTTAAGATTCCATCGCTACCATAGGACATAGATATATATTTGTTTGATGCTTTTATTATGTACTAGTACTTGGCAATAGAAGACTTGGTAGTTTAATCCTGTCCACCTTACTAATGAATTGGTTCACCGAAATGAGTTTCATATACTAGTACATGCTAAACTTGTTATGTGTCTGCTTGTTTCTTCTTTTAGAATGCTGACAGAATATTGGGGAAGAGTGCCTTATTAAGCAACGGTAAAGGAAGTAATGCAGTTAAGGTTCAGGATAGTGACACATCCTATCTTGGTTTAGTGTTGGAGTTACTGGCCACTACCGCTTGCACAAGCTATTCAAACTCAATGTCTGAGTCAGTTTGGTTTCTTGAGTCTCAACTACAAGCTGAAAGACATCGATCAGTTGTGCTGCGACAAGAAGCGGAAGGACTGCGGAAGTCCCTGGAGCATTCAGATGCATACTTTCTGGTGCAACAGTAAGCGTTGGAGGATTTTAGCGCCAAACAGGACAAAGCTAATCAGCTTGCTAAGCTTATTGCCAGCATGGTGGATACCCAGGATAACATTTCTTGAGCTCTTCTGAAGTTGTTTCAATTATGCTCTTGTTTTGCTGCCGTGTTTATTTGCACTGGTGGCCAATTTTGACGGCCAGTGTATGTGATATGCTGCTTTGTTCCCTATATTTGCACTGGTGGCGAACTTTGATGCCCAGTGGATGTAATATGTGTAATAGCCGTGATAGCCTAGCGTTAGTTGCTTGCTTATTTATTTCCTTGTTGTCTTGTTTATTTGTTTGCTTGTAGTCATTGCAGTTCTTTTTCCGCGGTTAACTAGTGGCTGCAATAACCTATTTTTTTAAACTAGGCCACAATAACCATGGGCTAATATTTACTATAGTGACACTTGGCCTCCTACGGGCCATAGAAATAGTGGGCCTTCTACGGGCCGTAGAAACAGTAGGCCTTCTACGGGCCGTATCATCAATGGGCCTTATATGGGCCGTATGATCAATTGGCCAAACATGGGCCAATAACAGGCCGCATTATGGCCGTAAACGGGCTAGAGTTGGAATCGTCCATTCATGGGCCGGCCGTAATGGGCCATCGTTAATAGGCCGTATTTGATGACGCTATGAAAACGGCCCAACGTATTAACGGACCACAAACGGGCCGACTGTAACCACAGGCTGAATTTGGCCCACAAGCAGAAAATGACAGTAACGGGCTGTAAGTAAACGAATGCTGAAAATGAGCCCAAGAATAAATGGGCTTTGAGAAGGCCGAAAGATAACATGGGCTGGAGACGGCCCAACGGAATAATGGGCCGTTAATGGGTATAAAGTGATACACTGTTCATTACGGGCCAGTTTCACCACGGGCTATTAATGGGTGTAAAGTGATACACTATTCATTACGGGCCAGTTTCACCACGGGCCGTTAACAGGCCAAGAGTTACATAGGGCCTCATATGGGCCGAAAGACGTCATGGGCCATACATGGTCCAGAAGTGAAAACAGGCTGGAATCATATTGGATGGCCTAGATGACGCTACTGGGCCTAATTCAGATAGGGCGTAACGGGCCTTGGGTTAGCGGGCTGTAAATGGGCTATATGCGAACAGGTCGTTACCAGGCTTTCCATGGGCCGGCCCGCCACCTTTTGACCAAGTCAAACGGGCCGGCCTTTTCACAAGAATGGGCCTCTGTTGGGCCATGCCATGTGTCGACGTATCACAGGCGCCTATCTGACCCACTGACGAGCTGACACGTGTTTCGTCCGGCCAATAAGAATTTTACACGTGGAAATTTCCCATTGGTCGGGGCTGTTAACGGGTTATCGGATCCAAAACCCGACCCGATAGCTTAACGGCGTTCCGTTACGGTGGATGCCACGTGTCAGTCACCCTTGACGAAAGCACTTCTGTGATGCGCGATTTATCGTCATGGAAGTGGACACTTCCGTGATGATAATTTTGGTAATGTCATGGAACACTTCTACGACAGCACAGGTATGACCATCTTGATTCTGTCATAAATTTGTCATGGATGTACATGCATGACAAAAAAGTGACCTACTGTGATGAACACATATCATCACCGAAGTGTATTTTTTTGTAGTGATTAGAGGAACAGGCCAGTAATGGGCCGGAAGTAATCGAGGGCTGGAAAGGAGCCTAAGAACGTATGGGCCGTCGTAGGCCAAAAGCTAACATGGGCTAGAAATGGCCCATGTGAATCATGGGTCGTTAACGGGTACAAAGAAATTTACTGTTCATTATGGGCTAGAGTCACCGTGGGCCTCTAAAGGGCCTAAAGATATGAAGGCCTCATATGGGCCGAAAGACTTCGTGGGCCATACATGGGCCGAAAGTGAAACACGCTGGTGTTATATTCGACGCCCCCCATGACGTTGTTGGGCCGATTTTGGGTAGGCCCTAACGGGCCGTGGGTTACCGGGCCGTAAAATGGGCTATTTGTGAAGAGACCGTTAACAGGCTTTTCATGGGCCAGCCCGCTAACTTTTGACCAAGTAAAACATGCCGACTTTTCTAAGCTAAATGGGCCAGTGGTGGGCCGTCGCACATATCCAACCCACTGACGAGCTGACACATGTTTCCTCCGGCCAAGCAGAATTTTACACGTGAAAATTTCCCCTTGGTCCGGGCTGTTAACGGGTTATCGGATCCAAAACCGGACCTGATAGCTTAACGGTGACCCGTTATGGTGGATGCCACGTGTAGGTCACCCTTGACGAAAGCACTTCGGTGACGCGCGATTTATCGTCATGGAAGTGGACACTTTCGTGATGATAATTTTTGTAATGTCATGGAACACTTCTACGACAGCACAGGTATGACTATCTTGATTCTGTCATAAAATTGTCATGGATGTACATGCATGACAGAAAACGTGACCTACTGTGACAAACACGTATCGTCACGGAAGTGTCTTTTTTTGTAGTGTGTAGTCAAGTGTTTTTTCACGATGTAAAGTTTACCTCTATCACTTTTTGGTAATGTATTTTACATCATCTATTTGAGATGCTATAAGAATACCACTTGAGATTAACGATGTTTGTCTTGTACTGCATCAGCCTCGATGTCTTACGGCTCGCCGGAGCTACTCCAACGACGTAACCATCCATCACAAGAGAGCAGTGCCCTGGACGCCGTCTACACACGCCTTAGATCTTCCTCCACACCTCCGATAGCCACCTCTGCCGCAACTTCTTGTCGGTTTTACTTGACAATTCAAAATTAATAAAGCGGAAGGAAGTTAGCAAGGCAGCAAATAAAGGTGCTCCTTCCAAACTGAGGGCCTCTACAGATTCTACTCCTCCATCCCCCCAAGATGATTTCCAAGACAACACATTCATAGACACTCAACATAGCTGTGTTGATGATGAGCACGTCTCCCCTAGTGCACCATCACTGTAACTTGGCACTATTCTATGTGGTTGCATGTTATGTGTGATGTCTAGCTTGTATTGCTTCTAATTTTGTTGAATTCCATCTGCTTACTTTACACATTATACTTGTGAATAAGACATGTGTTCCTGTTTCTAGAACATAAAATATCTGTCTATCACACCATGTTCTTACATCAAAGTACTACCGTTATGTAACCTGCAATAATCACTTAGCATAAGACACGTTTGACTTGGGAGTGTGATATAGGTTACATCTCACATTGTTTTCTAGCTTGTACTACTTCTAATTTGTTGAAATGGCACTTATGACGAGATAGTTTTAACTTGGTAGAGTGATATTTGTTGCATCTTTCATATGGTGTCTAGCTTTCATTGCTTCTAATTTATTGAAATGTCTTCTCCT
Organism: Triticum aestivum; assembly: GCF_018294505.1. NCBI lineage: Eukaryota > Viridiplantae > Streptophyta > Magnoliopsida > Poales > Poaceae > Triticum > Triticum aestivum. Next base: position 312,725,301 of record NC_057812.1, read on the forward strand.
TAGTTTACACATCATAAGTTGTGAATATGCAATGCTGTGAATATGCAATGGCACTAATGATGAGAGACCTTTAACTTGGTAGTGTGATGTTGTTTGCATCTTGCATATGATTTATTTCTTGTACTGCTTCACATTTGTTTAAACGCCATTTATGATGAGACATTGTTAACTTGGCAGAGCGATATTTGTAGCACCTTTCATATGGTGTCTACCTTCCATTGCATTGCTTCTAATTTAGTGAAATGTCTTATGCTTAGTTTAGTAGTTTACACATCATAGTTCTGGTTATCTCATGCCCTCCTATTTTTCGTACATATTACATCCTCATAACATGTGGTTGTCTAACATCAAAGTTCAGTTCGTCTGTATCATGCATCAATTTGTTCTGAAGAACTAAATTGTTATTCGTTTTTCTTGTCGGCTTGACTTAATATGGCACAGAGAAAGAGGAGGCAACACAGATTGACAGAGAACGGGAAGTGAAAGAATCCTGCAGATTCTGCTGGTACTGATGGTGCAATAGAAAGTCAAAGTCCAATGGAAAATTGTACAAACAGGGTATCCCGTGCTACACGAGCTGCAGAACAAGCCAAACAGAAACAAATAGCTGCCACCAAACAAGCAGAGACAACCCTAGTTGTTGCAACACCTTCCACCATACCACCAGCTGCACGATTTACTCATTGGTCAACTCAGCTAGCAGCACGTTCCCAAGCTCCCTTGCCACCTGACACTACTTCCGAAGCACTATTGACACAAGATGAGTTGGCAAGATCAGATGAACTTTGTGAGCTTCAACAGGAAGAAGGTAGTTGCTGGAGTCAAGTTACAGTTGCATGCTTCTTTATATGTAGTCTCACAGTTTGATGTACACTAACACTTCCTATGTTCGTTGTTGGACTAGCACTTAGGCGCAAGAGTAAACAAACATCAGGGATAATGCTCGATAGGTTAACTAAATCTAGAGGAGGAAGAATGGAGATCCGTTTTGAGGCAGGTTTAAAAAGGCCACATGATGCTACAAAGTCAGCCAAGTTAGTATCAGAGGCAGCAGTTGCCTTAGGTGTCATGTACGTATCATACCAACATGGATTCAGTACAGGAATGACAAAGACAAAACCCAGTTCAACACCTTCCTCGACCATTTATCTGTAAGTATGGTTATGTATGGAAACTAGTAATATCATCTTGCTCTATCCCATACTTTCTAGGTTGCTGATAATGAGACTCCCATAATTTTCAACATATGAGGTTCAAGTTGGATAGCCAAGATGATGCAACCAGACAAGCTTGCACCCATGTTTTCAAGTCTGCTCTGTGACAGTATCGGTATAACTTGAGGAAAACTCACTTTGAAGGCAAGGCTAACAGTGAACTTGCCCAAACATCTCCAGTGGAAAATATATCGGATGAAGACTGGAGAGGCCTTATTAAACACTGGTCTGATCCGAAGTATCAGCTACATTATATATATGTGATCAGATCACCTGTTGATGTCCTATTTACGCATGTGCCACACAAATCTATCTTCTTGTAGGTGAACTGTTCAAAGAACAAGGCCAACCATACGAAAGTGAAATTCCAACAGACGACAGGATCTCGTAGCTATATTGCACACTACGAGGCTCTTGTAATTAGCTGCTATTTCACTCTTTTCGCTCTACCATATTATCAGATCTATATTGACTTGTTCTAAATGCAGAGGAAAGCCTGCAAGGACCAAAAAGTACCTGAATCAAATGTTGTGGGAATTTTCAAGGACTGTCACACCAGCAAGACGAAGGGCATGACTACACCAGTCAAAGCCGTTGTTGTAAGTCCTTAATCCTCATGCCTTTTAACTACTACATACTCTGACTCGTGCCTTAGACTGCATGGTTTGCAGCCAATGCCTATTGCGCTTTTCAATTTTATACACAATTGTCTTAGCGTATCATTGCAACTTACAAGGTTTAAAAGAGAGGAGTGATGTTCCTTTGATCTTGACCTGTAATCTAGTTCCGTGCTGGACTTGCCCACATAATGTTACAATTGCTTGTTTGTTTGTTCTCAGTTGTTTTGTGATATGAATGATGTCATACTATGATTATCGAATTATAAACTTTGTCTCTTTATCCTTAGCTGTCAATACAGTGTGAAGAAATAGACAATACATTAGCCATGGTACATGGTCATATGTTTGGAACCTGGTTTTATTATGTACTTTGCAGTAAAATACAACTAATATTTTACATGGGTTCACCAGAATAAGTTTTGTATATAGACCAAAGCTATTTTGTTTGGTTTTGTTGCCTCCTTAATATCTTCAGTTCTGGTACTACTAATGTAAAAACTCAACTTTTCAGCAAGCTATGGAAAAATGGTGGAACCACCACCTTCTGAAGGTGGCGAGGCAACTATAAGCGTAATGTCAGCTCTTGATGCAGTGGGTCAGTACCTGTCCACTAACACTGCCAAAAGCATGTTCCTACGTAATACTGGGTTGGTTGTTAAGGCAATCTCGTCCAAACTGCCTCATGATAAAGATATGCAAGCTCAAAACAATGTTATATCTGCGCTCCAGACACAAGTCCATTCCCTAACAAAGACCCTTTGTGAAACAAGGACAGACATTGTTCGATGTTATCAAGATATGCATGGTTTTGAAACCAGACTATCAGACATTTGCTATGTTGTTCATGAGCCTAGGAGAAATGAAGGCGAAGGTTATGGTGCTCCATCGGACAATACAGCATGAAAACGTAACAGTCAGGTCAAATGAACCGAGCTTCTGAACTTCTGGTGGTGCATTTATCTGCCAGACTGTTAACTTTTATGCCAACCTTCCTTTTTTTATAGTTGTAATTTGTTTTGTTGCAATACAAAATTTGTTCTTAACGTGCAGCCATCGGCTGAAGAAAACAGCAAGCCATTTTTGTATAGTGTAGGGTGTTCCCTATATTTGCACTTGTGGCGATCTTTGATGCCTAGTGCACTACTAGAAAAAAGGTTGTTAGTGGCGCACCTATTTTTGCCATTAATTGCGCACTATAGGAGCGGCACTATTACCACGCCACTAGTAACAAATACTAATGGCGCACCTCTGGTGCGCCATTAGTATTGCAAGTACCAGTGGTGCACCTTGTAGTGCGCCATTACTATTGCTACAGGTGCGCCACTGGTAACTTTTTTTTGAATTTTTTTTGAATTTTGAAGACGGGAAAATAGTAGTGGCGCACTGTCTAACCCCCACCATGCGCCATTGCTATTTTTGAATTTTGAAATTGGATCTGGCTCATTTTTTGGCTTGTTTTTTGCTCGTTTTTTTTTCTTGAATTTTTTTCTAATTTCGTTCTTGACATGGATCTGGCACGTTCTTTGTGCCGGGGGAGCTCCACATGTGGTCGGAAGTAGAGGAGGAGGGAGGAGAGACCGTGAGGAGGAGAGGAGGGAGGAGAGACCATGAGGATCAGGAGAGGAGGGAGGAGGAGGTCGCCGGAGAGGAGGAGGAGGACCGTGAGCAAGAGAGGAAGGAGGAGCACCGTGAG